>NC_135990.1:2052599-2352599 GCF_053455715.1 Rhinoraja longicauda
TTACTGTAGATATGTTTAATGGCATATTTTCTTTTAGTGTGCTTTAAGTATGAGAAGGTGCAGGAGAATAATGTTGCATCTCTGAATCTCCAAGGAGATTTGCCGAGTGGATTTTCCTATCTTAAGCCACGTTGACAGAGACAGAGCCATTTCAATCTTTCAAAGGAAAAATGCAGAGTACAATTTTGGGAAAATGTTGTGCAAGGGAACTGGCTGAGTGATGTTGACTGGTTTGCCCCACTGGTTGCTAGCATGGGCCAGCTGGGCTGAACGGCCTTCTTCCCTGTCTTTATGTTCCGCGAGTCTAATACTTGTACAGGACTGAGCAAATGCTTCAGTGATGATGAATGACACAAAGTGCAGGAGTAACTCAGTAGGTCAGGCAGCCTCTCCAAAAGACATGAATAGGCAATGTTTCAGATTGGGACCCTTCTTCGAACTCATTGTCCCGACCCAAAATATCACTTATTCACGTTCTGTCGAAATTCTAGGACAGTGTGGTGGTGCAGTGGTAGAGTTGCTGCCTCACAGCGCCAGAGGCCCGGGTTCAATCCAGACTACGGGTGCTGTCTGTACGGAGTTTGTACGTTCTCCCCGTGACCGCGTGGGTTTTCTCCGGGTGCTCCAATATCCTCCCACACTCCAAAGACGTGCAGGTTTGTGGGTTAACTGGCTTTTGTAAACATTGTTCCTAACTTGTGGGATAGTGATGGTTTACAGGGCTTGCTCTTTGGCGCGGAATCGATGGGCCAAAGGGGCAGTTTCCGCGCTGTATCTCTAAACTAAACTAAACTAAAAGCCAGATAGACACAAAATGCTGGAGTAACTCAATGGGTCAGGCAGCATTTCTGGAGAGAAGGAATGGGTGACGTTTCGAGGCGAGACCCAAAACGTCACCCATTCTTTCTCTCCAGAGATGCTGTCTGACCCGTGGAGTTACTCCAGCATTTTGTGTCTACCTTCGATTTAAACCAGCATCTACAGTTTTTTTCTTAAACTAAATTCCACCTGAACTGCTAAGTCATTCCAGCACTTTCTGTCTCCTTTTTAAACCAACATCTGCTGTGATACACGTCTCTTTAAACCTTTTGCATGTAATATTAAGCGTCCTGAAATGGACCTCAAGAGTAAAGAGAGTAAAAAATGTTTAATTGTCTTATGTACAAGGGGAATTTATGACAAGGTCTATATACATCATGACCTTGAGGGAACACCAGGGGACATCTTTCAACTGTCCTGCCAACTTCCTAAGTTCAATGAGAGCCATCTCATCGAATAAAAAAACACTACCTTCTACTATAAAGTCATTCAAGTAGAAAGAGGTTCTCATATTTTTAGAGTGTGCTTTGAACTTAAACCTTCCTGACTCATGTAGCACGGAAACAGACCAAGTCATTCATGTTAACCAATATGTCCCATCGATGCAAGTCCCATTTTCCAATATTTACCCCATATTCTTTATAACCTTTCCTATACTTGTACCTGTCAAGAAAGGTCTCGACTTGAAACGCCTCCCATTCCTTCTGTCAGATATGCTGAGTTACTCCAGCATTTTGTGTCTATCAAGTGTCTTTCATATGTTGCTATTGTACCTCCCTCAACTACCTCCACTGGCAGCTCGTTCCATCTGGGATTCATGGGAGGGGGTCTTGGAGGGGAGGATGCTCCTCAAACTGCGGAGCATCCTGGACAATACAGCTCACCCTCTCTCTCCATGACACTCTGGTCAACCTGAGGAGCACCTTCAGCAACAGACTGGTCCCACCAAGATGCAGCACAGGACGCCACAGGAGATCCTTCTTCCCTGTGGCTATCAAACTGTACAACTCCTCCCCCTTCTGTCGTGGGGTAGACTGATTCCCCCCCCCACCAATTTTTGCACATCTCCCAATCCTTTCCACTCATCACTTTGATTTCATGTTTCGTGCAAATCGTGGGATAAATAAAGTTCTATCGTATCGTATCGTATCGTATTGTACCGTATCGTATCATATACTCTCTGAGTGAAAATGTTGCCCCTCAGGTTCCTATTAAATTTCCCCTCTCACCTTAAACCTATGTCCTCTGGTTTTTAATTCCCCCACTGGGTAAAAGACTGCATTAATCCTATCTATTCCTCTCATGATCTTATACACCTTACAGAACCAGGGGCCACAGTTACAAATAAGTGGTGTGTCATTTAGGACTGAGATGAGGAAAAAACTTTTTCACTCAGAGAGTTGTGAATCTGTGGAATTCCCTGCCACAGAAGGCAGTGGAGGCCAAATCACTGGATGTTTTCAAGAGAGAGTTAGATTTAGCTCTTCGGGCTAACGGAAGCAAGGGATGGGGGGGAGGAAGCAGGAATGGGGTACTGATTTTGGATAATCAGCCATGGCGATGTTGGCTCAAAGGGCCAAATGGCCTTCTCCTGCACCTATTTTCTATGTATCTATGTTTTTATGTTTCTATATTTCTAAGGTATAATTCTCCAGAGAAAAAAACATGTCTAGCATGCGCTGCTTTAAGCTGCAGGGCTGTGGAACAACTAGCTGAGTGGGGTAACACACTGTAGGTGGTGGCTAACTGCTTGCTGTGCCTATTTGTTCCGATTTTGAAACTGATGTATGAAATGCTTTGGGTAGGAGAAGCAATGGAAGTGGCTGGGAAGTCAAGCCACCTGTCTCTTTAAATTATCCTCCCTGCTCCCACTCTGATTTGTTTGCCTTTTGACAAAAGTTCAGTCTAGTTTGTTGTCTTGTGTACAGAGGTACAGTGAAAAGCTTTTGTTGCGTGCTATCCAGTCATCGGAGAGACAGTACACGATGGCCGGTGATATGGCCACTCAAAATGTTAGTTTGGTTAACAACTCTTAGTTTTGCAGTTTATTTATCAAACGATTGCAAATGAATCCTCATAGATGTATTTCTTTTGCAGCTTGATGCTGTGTACAGACCGGACCCAAATTACCGTCGAGCAATAGTCAATGGTTTCAGGTAAGGAATAAACAATTTGCATCTCTTGGCTGTGGGTAGTCAATCAACTTAACATTTTTTAACCTCAACCTAAAGGGAGTGCAAATAGAAAAAAATTCAGGTCCACTGCATGGAACCAACTAATGGCTGGAGTCCTGCCATTAGACCACAGAGGTTGATAATAGAAAATATACCCTAGAACACAGTACAACACAGGAACAGGACTTTCAGTCTGAAGAAGGGGCTCGACCCGAAACATCACCCATTCCTTCTCTCCAGAGATGCTGCCTGTCCCGCTGAGTTATTCCAGCGTTTTGTGTCTATCTTCGGTTTAAACCAGCATCTGCACTTCCTTCCCACACACTGGAAAAGGCCACTATGTTGTCCATCCAAGTAAACCCAACTACCTCCACGTGGTATACACCGATCAGCCAAAACATTATGACCACTGACGGGCAAAGTGAATAACATTGGATTGCTCCCTGCTGCGTATGGGGCTGCACATGGAGGACCAACAGCATATTAGGCAGGTGGTCATAATGTTTTGGCTCATCAAGACATAATGTTTTGGCTGATTGGTGTAAATCCATCTATTCCCAGCCTGTATATGTCTCTGTCTTAATGCCTCTAACATTGCTATCGTATTTACTTCCACCACCACCCACGCAGTATGTTCCAGGCACAAACTGCCCTCTGAGTAAAAATCTTGCCTCCCATATCTCTTTTAAACTTTCCCCCTCTCTCATCTTAAAGCCATGCCCTCTAGTATTTGACATTTCAACGCTGGGAAAAAATATATCATCTACCCTATCTACGCCTCTCAGAATTTTATCAACCTCTATCAGGCCTCCCCTCAGCCTCTGATGCTTCAGAGAAAACAATCCAAGTTTGCCTAATCTCTTCTTACAGCTCTTCTTCTTCTTAAGCCCTTGGCTCCTCGGTCTTTCGAGATCTCCCCAGTTGAACCACTCCCAGACATTTGTGCCTGGACCCCTCTTCTCCAGCTGTTCCTGGGGCCACCTCTTTTCCTTTTTCCTTGGGGGTTCCATTTCAGGGCTTGCCGGGTGATGTTTGTGGCGCGTTTTCTGAGGGTGTGTCCAATCCAACCCAATTTTCTCTTTCAAATTTGTAAGTCAATGGGATCCTGGCTTAGCTATTACTCCTTAATCCAGGCATCATTCAGTTTACAACTCAGCGGTATGAATATAGACGAAATGTGTAGGAAGGAACTGCAGATGCAGAGACACAAAAAGCTGGAGTAACATATGTCCTTTGAACCTTTGGGGTAAGATGGTTCTGGATCTGGCTTTAGAAACAAGGAACTGCAGATGCTGGTTAATATATAAAAGGGCACCATGTGCTGGAGTAACTCAGCAGCATCTCTGGAGAACATGGATGGGTGATGTTTCGGGTCGAGAGCCTTCTACAGACTCTAAAGAAGTGTCTCGACTTGAAACATCACCCACCTTTTTTCTCCAGATTTACTCCAGAATTTTGTATCTATCTTAGGAAAGGTTTAGAGGGATACAGGCCCAATGCGGGCAAATGTCAAGTCAACGGCATGGTAGCGGCACGGTAGCGCAGCGGTAGAGTTGCTGCTTTACAGCGAATGCAGCGCCGGAGACTCAGGTTCGATCCTGACTACGGGTGCTGCACTGTAAGGAGTTTGTACGTTCTCCCCGTGACCTGCGTGGGTTTTCTCCGAGATCTTCGGTTTCCTCCCACACTCCAAAGACGTACAGGTATGTAGGTTAATTGGCTGGGTAAATGTAAAAATTGTCCCTAGTGGGTGTAGGATAGTGTTAATGTACGGGGATCACTGGGCGGCATGGACTTGGAGGGCCGAAAAGGCCTGTTTCCGGCTGTATATATATGATATGATATGATATGATAAGTCAAGTCAATTTTATTTGTATAGCACATTTAAAAACAACCCACATTGACCAAAGTGCTGTACATCAGTTCAGGTACTAAGGATGAACATACAATGGCACACAAACATAACAGCACATACATAAACAGTTCACAGCACCCCCTCAGAGGGCCTCAAAAGCTAGGGAGTAGAAATAGGTTTTGAGCCTGGACTTTAAGGAGTCGATGGAGGGGGCAGTTCTGATGGGGAGAGGGCCGTCTTGGTCAGCACGGACGGGTTGGGCCGAAGGGCCTGTTTCTGTGCAGTATGATTATGGCTATCTATGACTAGTTCAACATTTGTTCCAAACTCCTGTCTAAACATGGTTCTCAAAACGTTGCTGGATATGAAATAAACTGGATATTACAGTTCAAGATGTATAACCAGATGAATTTACTTTTTCTAGGAATGGATCCATTATCGCAAACTGTACCCTAGAGTATGGAAATACCACCCCACCTCCCACTGGGTCAGAAGTGGTGAGACAATTGGTTAATAGTTTAGCAAATGGCACGGATTTAGGAAACGTCACACTTATTCCAGGGACCATCAGTTCTGGTGGTAAGTGTTATAAATTATGCTGCAAATTTCACAATGCAAGAGCTACCTGATTGTTGCAAAGATTGATGTACATGGATAGGACAGGTTCGGAGGGATATGCACCAAAGGTGGGACTAGTATAAATGGGGCACGTTGACTAGTGTGGGCAAGTTGGGCTGAAGGGCCTGTTTCCACAATGTATCACTCTGTGACTCTAACCAGCAGGTTGAAGTTGACTGGTCAATGTTTCTCGTAAAGGTGAAAGGGGTCAGAAATAAAGGTTCCAAAGAGGAAATTCCTCCCAGATCCCTCCATAACACTAATAATGTTCTCACCCTGTGAATCAATTAAAAAAAAACTTGCATTAGAGTATGTTCCTTTATGGTAAGTCACAGGGTGATGAAGAGATTTAGTGGCTCTTCGGCCCAGAGTCCATGCCAATTATCAATTACCCATTAATCACATTTTCTTTTCTAACCACCTTCTCGTCAATTCCCTCCAGATTCTCCACTCACCTGAATGAATGAATGGATGGAAACCTTATTGTCACATGAGACAAGTCACAGTGAACCTCTTTCCTTGCATACCTTGGCCCCCATCCCTGCACCAGTTCCCCCTTTGTTCTTGCCCCTCTCCCCCCCCCACGGCGGTCCCCCCATTTTAGAAGGATGAGAGGAGATCTTATCGAAACGTATAAGATTATTAAGGGATTGGACACGTTAGAGGAAGAAAACATGTTCCCAATGTTGGGGGAGTCCAGAACAAGGGGCCACAGTTTAAGAATAAGGGTAGGCCATTTAGAACTGAGATGAGGAAAAACCTTTTCAGTCAAAGAGTTGTGAATCTGTGGAATTCTCTGCCTCAGAAGGCAGTGGAGGCCAATTCTCTGAATGCATTCAAGAGAGAGCTAGATAAAGCTCTTAAGGATAGTGGAGTCAGGGGGTATGGGGAGAAGGCAGGAACGGGGTACTGATTGAGAATGATCAGCCATGATCACATTGAATGGCGGTGCTGGCTCGAAGGGCCGAATGGCCTCCTCCTGCACCTATTGTCTATTGTTCTTCAGGGCGGTCCCCCCACGCCAGGTCCTCCTTTGTTCCTTCCCTTGGCAGCGACTTCCTTACTTCACGGGGACGTCTCGCCCGTCGGTCGGCTCCATCATCGACCGCCGCTGTGACCTCTCAATGAAATATGAGGTGCTGTTCCTCCAATGATTCTGGATGATCAGCCATGATCATGTTGAATGGCCGTGCTGGCTCGAAGGGCCAAATGGCCTCCTGCACCTATTTTCTATGTTTCTATGTTAATTTGCGTTGTGCCTCTGACAGTGGAGGAGGCCCAGGATAGGAATGTCAGTGTGGGAATGGAAGGGGGAGTTAAAGTGTTTAGTCTAAATAACGTCCAAAAATTAAGTATCAGTATAATGAGGAACATTAACGTGACAAATGCTATGCAAAGCTTCCCTGGGGGAATGGAACACATTGGGTAATACTCATATATATATGTGTGTGTGTGTGTATATATATATATGTGTGTGGGTGTGTGTGTGTGTGTTGTATATATGTATATATATATATATGTGTGTGTATGTATATATATATATATATATAGGTGTATGTGTGTATGTATATATATATATATATGTGTGTGTGAATGTATGTATGTATTTATTCGCAAAGTGCTGGAGTAACTCAGCAGGTCAGGCAGCATCTCAGGAGAGAAGGAATGGGTGACGTTTCGAGTCGAGACCTTTATTCAGTTTTCTTGGGACTATGTATGTATGTATGTATGTATATATATACGATATTAGAATATACATAAAAATATAATGATATAAAGCTGCTTTACTAGATATTTATATATCTATTTTTTCTTCTCCAGGTACCACTCTGAACAATTTGCAACCTATTTCTTTGAGTATTTCCTATGTGATAGAAAATATGGCTTTCACCAACACACTCAACAACATGAGTTCTACTGAGTTTATAAACCTCACATCTTCAGTGATAAATTGGGTATGTCACAGCAAATCGCTCATACTGTCTGTTGACTTTGCCAAGTGCAGGGACAGACTACTGAGACCAAGTGTAAAGTTTAACCAACTAACCCTTTTTGTTTCTTTTCATTAAACAGCTTAAACCAGTGTTGACATCAGTGTTTGGTGCAAGAACCACGTCCAATTATAATGTCAGTTTTAGGTAAGTCTCCTAAATGCTGACCCTTGTACAGGAGGGGTAGTGTCACCCTAATATCACAGTGCTGCGCCTGTGAAATAACAGACAATAGGTGCAGGAGTAGGCCATTCGGCCCTTTGAGCCAGCACCGCCATTCAATGTGATCATGGCTGATCATTCTCAATCAGTACCCCGTTCCTGCCTTCTCCCCATACCCCCTGACTCCGCTATCTTTAAGAGCTCTATCTAGCTCTCTCTTGAATGCATTCAGAGAATTGGCCTCCACTGCCTTCTGAGGCAGAGAATTCCACAGATTTACAACTCACTGACTGAAAAGTTTTTCCTCATCTCTGTTCTAAATGGCCTACCCCTTATTCTTAAACTGTGGCCCCTGGTTCTGGACTCCCCCAATATTGGGAACATGTTTCCTGCCTCTAACGTGTCCAACCCCTTAATAATCTTATACGTTTCGATAAGATCCCCTCCTATCCTTGTATTCCAGTGTATACAAGCCTAGCCGCTCCAGTCTTTCAACATATGACAGTCCCGCCATTCCGGGAATTAACCCAGTAAACCTACGCTGCACGCCCTCAATACATAGAAGAGCACAGAACGCGATCAGGCCCTTCAGCCCACAAAGCCCGCGCCGACCATGATGCCAAGTTAAACTAATCTCCTGTGTCGGCATGTGATCCACATCCCTCCATTCCCTGCACATTCATGTGTCTATCTAAGAAGGGTCTCGACCCGAAACACCACCTATTCCTTCTCCCCAGAGATGCTGCCTGCCCCACTGAGTTACTCCAGCTTTTTGTGTCTACAGTCTATCTAAAAGCCTATTACATGGCATTGTGGCACCTTCACGCCCACGTTGATTTTGCATACAGCCTGTCACCGCAGGCAACTCGCCAGCAGCCTCACGAGAAGGTCCAGAGCTCAACAACAACTCCAAGGCCAGACGCACTAATTGGGCTTATCTGCACACGGGTTTTGATTGGTGAGAATGTAGGTAAAAGGGGCTTCTGGAATAAATGTGACACAAGGGGCTTGGCTCAGCTAAGTGTCGTTTGTTCTTTGCCTTGTGTCGTGGGATTCAGTAGATCCTACACCACTGTTGTGTCCACCTCCTCCACCACCCCTGGCAGCGCGTTCCAGGCCCCCACCACCCTCGATGTGAAAGAAAACTTGCCCGGCACATTTCCTGTAAACTTTGCCCCTCTCAACTTGAAGCTATGACCTCTAGTCTGAAACGTCACCCATTCCTTCTCTCCAGAGATGCTGCCTGTCCCGCTGAGTTACTCCAGCTTTTTGTGTCTATCTTCTTGTCCTTGACATTTCCACCCCAGGGAAAAGGATCTGACTATCTACCCTGTCTATGCCTCTCATAATTTTTTATATACTTTCTTCAGATTCCCCCCCTCTCAACCTCTGAAATACCGGAAAAAATAAACCAAGTGTGTTCAAAATCTTCTAGTTAATAGCCTCCACTCCAGGCAGATTCTGGAAAACCTCCTGCACCCTCTTCAAAGCCTCCACATCGTTCCTGTAATGGGGCACCTAGGACTGCCCGCAATGCTCCACACACAGATAAACCAGAATCCCTTAAAGTTGCAACATGGCTGCCCAACTCATACTCAATGCTCTGTCCATATTTAGGACAGAGATAGATAAATTCTTGTGTAGGGAGAAAACTGCAGGTGCTGGTTAAAATCGAAAATGGAAAATGCTGGAGTAACTCAGCGGGTCAGGCAGCATCTCGGGAGAGAAGGAATGGGTGACGTTTCGGGTCGAGATCCTTCTTCAGACTGAACCTGAAATCTTCAGTCTGAAGAAGGGTCTCGACCCGAAACGTCACCAATTCCTTCTCTCTCTCGAGACGCTGCCTGACCCGCTGAGAGACTCCAGCATTTTGTGTCTACCTTAGACAGATTCTTGATTAGTACGGGTGTCAGGAGTAATGGGTAGAAGGCAGGAGATTGGGGTTAGGAGGGAGAGATAGATCAGCCAAGATTGAATGGCGGAGTAGACTTGATGGGCCGAATAACCAATTTCTGCTCCGATCACTTATGGCCTAATGATACAAGAATGTCAGCGGAAAGTCAATGATTCAGCTCTGTGACAAACGAACATAGAAAATAGATGCAGGAGGAGGCCATTTGGCCCTTCGAGCCAGCACCGCCATTCATTGTGATCATGGCTGATCATCCACAATCAGTAACCCGTGCCTGCCTTCTCCCCATATCCCTTGATTCCATTGGCCCCGAATCGAATTCTCTTTTAAATTCATCCAGTGAATTGGCCTCCACTGCCCTCTGTGGCAGAGAATTCCACAAATTCACAACTCTCTGGGTGAAAAAGTTTTTTCTCACCTCAGTTTTAAATGGCCTCCTCTTTATTCTTAGACTGTGTGTGGCCCCTGGTTCTGGACTTCCCCCAACATTGGGAATTTTTTTCCTGCATCTAGCTTGTCCAGTCCTTTTATAATTTTAATAACGTCTTGTGTTTATTTTTTAGCAATGTTACAACAATGGTGCAAGTATCTACAAACGTGCAGATCAACACCACCAACTTTGCGAATGCAACAATGCTGCGTGATCTACTCATTCAAAATGTCACTGATTCAGGCTTTGACATTGTCATATCCAGTATTCGCGTGGACGGTAAGTCTCCTGGTGAACTGTGTTACGATCGACACTTTACATAGAAACATAGAAAATAGGTGCAGGAGTAGGCCATTTGGCCCTTCGAGCCTGCACCGCCATTCAATATGATCATGGCTGATCATCCAGCTCAGTAACCTCAGCTCAGCCTTCTCTCCATACCCCCTGATCCCTTTAGCCACAAGGGCCACATCTAATTCCCTCTTAAATATAGCCAATGAACTGGCCTCAACTACCTTCTGTGGCAGAGAATTCCACAGATTCACCACTCTCTGTGTGAAAAAAAACGTTCTCATCTCGGTCCTAAAAGACTTCCCCCTTATCCTTAAACTGTGACCCCTTGTTCTGGACTTCCCCAACATCGGGAACAATCTTCCTGCATCTAGCCTGTCCAACCCCTTAAGAATTTTGTAAGTTTCTATAAGATCCCCCCTCAATCTTCTAAATTCCAGCGAGTACAAGCCGAGTCTATCCAGTCTTTCTTCATATGAAAGTCCTGCCATCCCAGGAATCAATCTGGTGAACCTTCTCGGTACTCCCTCTATGGCAAGAATGTCTTTCCTCAGATTAGGAGACCAAAACTGTACGCAATACTCCAGGTGTGGTCTCACTAATGCCCTGTACAACTGCAGCAGAACCTCCCTGCTCCTATACTCAAATCCCCTCGCTATAAATGCCAACATACTATTCGCTTTCTTCACTGCCTGCTGCACCTGCATGCCTACTTTCAATGACTGGTGTTCAACTTGGAGCTCAAAGTCCTGCCTTCTGTAAATGGATTACAGTTGACTGATCATAGTTACCCAACGTCATTCAAATGAGACCTTGTTCTGAACTATGGACCAACAGTCAATGGTAGACCAGCATCTGCAGTTCCTTCCTACGCGATGCTCATTGGAGCTTTAGTGTCACATGTTTGCATAGAATTCACTAAAGTATTGCCATATAAGAGGCCAATTCACTGGATGTTTTCAAGAGAGATTTAGCTCTTACGGCTAACGGAATCAGGGGATATGGGAAAAGCAGGAACGGTGCTACTGATTAGGATGTTCAGCCATGATCATATTGAATGGCGGTGCTGGCTCAAAGGGCCGAAAGCACCTATTTTCCATGGTTCTATATGTGCCAAATGCAGGCGGGTGGGCCTAGTGTAGATGGGGCATGTTGGGCCGAGGGGCCTGTTTCTGTGCTGTGTCACTCTATGATGGACGTGTGGACTTGACTTCTGAAGGTCCCACTTCTGAAACATCGCCCATTCCTTCTCTCCAGAGATGCTGCCTGGCCCGCTCCTGCTTTTTGTGTCTATTCGGTGTGGACTTGACATCTAGTTGTTGTTCCTCCCACAGGTTTGGCCCTTACCACTCAAAGCTTACCACTGCAGCTCCGCTTCACCAATCTAAACTTCACAAATGACCTCACCATGCGAGGAAGCGCCAGGTTCAATGGCCTCAGCGCCAACATCACGAATGTGGTACGTACTCCGTCTGTGGTTCTTGGTTCTTGGTCCTCCAAAATATTCCAAATGGAATTTAATCTGGAGGTGGCGGAGTACGGACTTAAGCAAGAAGGGCTTCTTGGAGAAGAAGAGCTGCCTTAAATTTAGTTGCCGAGATGCTGTGTGAAGTTGCATCTAACTTTCTGTAGCTGCAAGATATTTTATGAATGATGTTTCTGGTTACGGTTTGTGCTATGCTTAATTAAGAAGGGTTATTGCATGTCCAATTCCACAAGGTGAAAACTATCACAAACGTGGAATTAAAACGTCTATATCTTCCTCTCCCCCCCATCCCCCTCTCCCCTCTCCTCCCCCCCCTCCCCTGCTCCCCTGAAACCTCGCTAGCCTTGCACCATCCCCCCACCACCCCCCATCCCCAAATGCAGCATTCACAATGGACACACCATTCACAACTTTTATCTCCCCCAGTTTAACAATTTGCAAGTCTTTATCCTTTTAGGCTCACACCTGTCTTTTCATCTCTGGTTTTTATAGAAAATAGGTGTAGGAGGAGGCCATTCGGCCCTTCGAGCCAGCATCGCCATTCATTGTGATCATGGCTGATCATCCACAATCAGTAACCTGTGCCTGCCTTCTCCCCATATCCCTTGATTCCACCAGCTCCTAGAGCTCTATCTAACTCTCTTTTATCTAACAATCTGCCTATCAGGTAACCTCCTCACCTGGGTTCACCTATAACTCTCTACCCCAGATCCTGCCCCTCTCTACCCCAGCTCCTGCCCCTCTCTACCCCAGCTCCTACCCCTCTCTACCCCAGCTCCTGCCCCTCTCTACCCCAGATCCTGCCCCTCTCTACCCCAGCTCCTGCCCCTCTCTACCCCAGCTTTCTTTCCTGTGCCCTCCCCACCCCTACAATCAGTCTGAAGAAGGGTCCTATCTCAAAACGTCACCTATCCATGTTCTCTAGGGATGCTGCCTGACCCGCTGAGTTACTCCAGCACTTTGTGTCTTTCTTCGGTACATACCAATACAGTTGCTTGTGATCACAGTAAAACCTCGATCTTTCCTTGGGCCACTGACAGGAGGTGATATTTTCACCATTGTTGCTGGATCCAATGCTATTTTTTGTTTGCCTCCATCTATTTTACTTAATGGGAAACAAAAAGATTGTTGGGGTTGCCAACTTCCTCACTCCCAAATACGGGACAATGTGATGTCACCGCCCCACGTGACCTCACCCAGCCAGCGGCCACGTGCTCCCGCTCCACCAATGGCGGCCGCTGGCTGGGTGAGGTCACATGGGGCGTGGGGCGGTGACGTCACCCTTTGTCCCGTATTTGGGAGTGAGGAAGTTGGCAACCCTACTAAAGGGGACAAGGGCGGTCCTACACAGAACAAACCAATTTAGCCCAAAATACGGGATGTCCCGGCTAATACGGGACAGTTGGCAACTCTAGATATGGTACCACTGTACTGGAACATGGATCAGTGCAGCACAGGAACATGCCCTTCATCCCGTAAAGTCTGTGCTGTACATTATGCCAAGATCAATTAAACATGATCCTTATCCCTCCATTCCCCGCATGTTCACTCCTTTTTAATGTCTGACAAGGTGACAAAAACATTCTGTTTAATGTGAAGTGTGTGACTGTTTTACACAGTGCTCTCTGCTGTGGCTTTGCTTCTGTTAAAACATGTGCTTTTGTGTTCTAGGTGAACAATATCTACATGAATAATCCCAACTTCGTCGATATCGTAGTTAATGAATTTAGGTAAGTACCATGCTCCTCCATCGCTCAAAGAAAGTGTGGTTCCTTCTCTCCAGAGATGCTGCCCATCCCGCTGAGTTACTCCAGCATTTTGTGGCTGTCTTTACGGGTGTCAGAGGTTACGGGGAGAAGGCAGGAGATTGGGTTTAGGAGGGGGAGATAGATCAGCCGTGATTGAATGGCGGAATAGACTTGATGGGCCGAATGGCCTAATTCTGCTCCAATCACTGATTGGCATGGGGCGGTGATGCCACCCTCTGTCCCGTATTTGGGAGTGAGGAAGTTGGCAACCCTACTAATACGGGACAAGGGCGGTCCCTTACGGGACAAACTAATTGAGCCTAAAATACGGGATGTCCCGGCTAATACGGGACAGTTGGCAACCCTAAACAGTACAGCACAGGAACAGGCCTTTCAGTCCACCACATCTGTGCTAAACATGTTGCCTAGATAAACTATTCTTCACTGCCTGCACGTGATCCATATCCCTCCACTCCCTCCTAAACCCATTCTCCTGCCTTCTCTCCATTACCCCTGACACCCTTACTAATCAAGAATCTATCTATCTCTCTCTGAAAAATATCCATCGATTTGGCCTCCACAACCTTCTGTGGCAAAGAATTCCACAGATTCACCACCCTCTGACTAAAGAAATTCCTCCTCCTCTCCTTCCTAAAAGAACGTCCTTTAATTCTGAGGCTGTGCCCTCTGGTCCCAGACTCTCCCACTAGTGGAAACATCCTCTCCACATCCACTCTATCCAGGCCTTTCACTATTCCGTACATTTCAATGAGGTCCCTCCTCATTCTTCTGACCTCCAGCGAGTACAGGCCCAGTGCCATCAAATGCTTAATTGATCTAACGCTGAATATTAATTGATTTGTATTGATATTGAACAATTGCATGTCATGTCAACGCTTGTTTTTGGTTCTGTTTCTATTTATCTAGGAGTGGTTCAGTTGTGAGCAGCACAACTATCAGTGTGCAACCAAACACCATATCGCAAGCTGAGGCAGCCCAAACACTGGCTAATAACACAGCACTGTTTGCCAGTGCGGGTCTACGTTTGGATGTCAACGCCCTCACCAACACAAGTATGTTGCTATTGTTGCTCTTGAGGGAGTGCAGCTTAGGTTAATCCCCGGGATAGTGGGACTGATATATGATGAACGAATGTATCACAAAATGCTGGAGTAACTCAGCAGGTCAGGCAGCATCTAGGAGAGAAGGAATGGGTGAGGTTTCAGGTCGACACCCTTCTTCAGACCCGACCCGAAACGTCACCCATTTCTTCTCTCCTAGATGCTGCCTGACCTGCTGAGTTACTCCAGCATTTTGTGATACCTTCGATTTGTACCAACATCTGCAGTTATTTTCCTACACAACTATGATGAAAGAATGGATCAACTGGGCTTATATTCACTGGAATTTAGAAGGATGAGAGGGGATCTTATAGGAACATATAAAAATTTTAAGGGGTTGGACAGGCTAGATGAAAACAGCACCAGTGAAGAAAGGTCCCAATCCAAAATGTCACTTATCCTCGTGTTTTCCAGAATGCTGTGCGACCTACTGAATTTAGTTTGGTTTAGTTTTGTGCTGTACCGTGTGGAAATAGGCCCTTCGGCCCATTGAGTCCATGTTGGTCAATGATCACCCGCAGACAAGTTCTATCCCACACACCAGGGATAATTTTAATCAAGCCAATTAATCTGCAAAACTGCACGTTTTTGGAGCGTGGGAGGAAACTGGAGCACCCGGAGAAAACCCACACGGTCACGGGGAGAACGTACAAAACCCCGTACAGACAGCACCTGTGGTCAGGATGGAACCCGGGTCTCTGGCGCAGTGAGGCAGCAACTCTACCGCTGCGCCACCGTGCCACACAAACTGTTGCTCTAGCACTTTGTGTGTTTTTCTCATTGTAAACAAACACTTGCTGTTCCTTTGTTTCTGTGCGCCTGTGAAATGCTTGACCTTTTGTTTCTCGTTCCCAGCAACCGCGCCAACCACAGCAGGCACCACCATCACGTCAGGCACCACCACCACCACGGCAGGCACCACCACCACCACGGCAGGCACCACCATCACCACGGCAGGCACCACCATCACCACAACCGGTCCTACGGTCAACCAACCAACTCCAACACAACCATTCCCAAGTTATGCTATTGCCATCATCGTCATGTGTATTCTCTCTGTCATCGCCCTGATCTTCGTTATTGTTCTGGTGAGTTCACATAACGGCCAACGACTGAGGCAAAACCATAATCACCACACCTCTTTAATCATCAACAAAGCACTGTATTTTTTTTAATTACCAAAAATAATTGTAATCAACTATTTACAAAAATACAGTGCAAAATTATAAACAAATCCACCACCATAACTCAGCGGGTCAGGCAGCATATCATCATATCATATATATACAGCCGGAAACAGGCCTTTTCGGCCCTCCAAGTCCGTGCCGCCCAGCGATCCCCGTACATTAACACTATCCTACACCCACTAGGGACAATTTTTACATTTACCCAGCCAATTAACCTACATACCTGTACGTCTTTGGAGTGTGGGAGGAAACCGAAGATCTCGGAGAAAACCCACGCAGGTCACGGGGAGAACGTACAAACTCCTTACAGTGCAGCACCCGTAGTCAGGATCGAACCTGAGTCTCCGGCGCTGCATTCGCTGTAAAGCAGCAACTCTACCGCTGCGCTACTGTGGAGAGAAGGAATGGGTGATGTTTCGGGTCGAGACCCTTCATCAGACTGATGTCAGCGGAGAGGGAGATGCATAGATAAGGAAGTGTAAGGTGTGAAAACAGGACAAAGGGAATGTGGATCAAGGAAAATGTGGGACAGATCATTGTTAGCTGGGAGAAGATAAAGCAAACAGAGATAAAATGTAGTTGTAAACAGTACGACAGGTTGGAGAACTGGGAAGGGGAGGGATGGAGAGAGAGGGAAAGCAAGAGCTACTTGAAGTTAGAGAAGTCAATGTTCATACCGCTGGGGTGTAGGCTGCCTAAATGAAATATGAGGTGCTGTTCCTCCAATTTGCGCTGGGCCTCACTCTGACAAAGGAGGAGGTCCAGGACAGAAAGGTCAGTGTGGGAATGGGAGGGGGAGTTAAAGTGTTTAGTGACCGGTAAGGCAAATGTAGAAACATGGCAGAGTCTAGTTTAAAATAAAAAGAGAACCGAGAGAAAAAGGAAATGAGAGAACCTGGACAAAGTCTAAACTCTAATATGTCTCCTCGTGTTTTCTTTCTGCAGTGTGTTAAGACTGGTTATTGTTCCAAAGTGGCAAACGCCATCCGGTTGGAATCTCCTGAGATTTCAGATACGCGACTTCCAATGTTTGGGGTAAGTGCCCTTCGTACACAACATGCCAGCATCAGAATGACGAATTGCCCTAACTTAAGCTGAACAGTCCTTTGTACCCAGAAGGAACACAGTGGCACAGCGGGTAGAGCTGCTGCCTCACGTTCCCACATACCTGGGTTCCATCCTGTCCTCAGTTCTTTCTTATTTCAGTTCAGTTTAGTTTATTGTCAGGTGTACCTGAGGTACGGTGAACAGCTTGTGTTGCGTGCCAACCAGTCAGCGGAAAGACAATACGTGATTACAATTGATCCGTCCACAGTGTACAGACACATGATCAGGGAATAATGTTTAGTGCAAGGTAAAGCCAGCAAAGTCCGATCAAGGATAGTCCCAGGGTCACCAAAGAGGTAGATAGTAGTTCAGGACCGCTCTCTACTCCCTATTAAATCTTGCCCTTGCACCATCAACCTATGGTTCTTGATCCCCCTACCCTGGGTAAAAGACTCTGCATTCACCCCATCAATTTCCCTCATGATTTTACACACCTCTGTTCAGCCTCCTGTGCTCCAAGGAATAAAGTCCTAGCCTGCCCAATCTCTAGCTCAAGCCCACGAGTCCTGGCAACACCCTCGTAGATTTGCTCTGAACTCTCTCCAGCTGAATGTGTTGATGGTTGCTGGATAAATTTGCTTCTTCTGTTCCCACTTTAGGGCCAGTCCCACAACTTCAACTGATGAGACACCAAAGAGACCAGAGCTTTGGATTCACGGGGAAAAGTTGACATGGATTTTGAAGAACACACATGAGGAATATTGACCACAGTACTTTTCTAAAAAACAACCAAACCAATGCATGAGTAACTTAATGAACCACGGTTTCATCATGCTAATTCTTTCAAATCAAATCAATTTATAAAGTGGTAGTTACCAGGTTTTCCTTCATAATGAAAAATATACATATTGTTATGTTATATGGATGTGGCTGTATCAAGAATTTGCTTTTGATGGGAGTTATGTGCTAAATTTATATTTGTTTGTAAAGTTTTGTCTCTGAACTGGTATATACATTATGTTGGCCCAAATCAGCTTTCTGTCTAATTGTTGATGGTCCCGTGATGTGTGGAAGCTCACTTGCTTGCAGGCATCTCCAATGTTCTGCCATCAACAAAACCGTAACCTGCACTGAGTGAGTGGAGTTTCATTTCACTGGCAAGTGAAGTGTTCACTGGTGTCTGCTGTTTTATTTACTGGAGGGCCAAGTAAAACAAGTATGAAGCTGGAGCATTGAGGTGAAATGAGAATCAGGAGTTTGTGCACTTCAATGATGGTGGGATCCACTGCTTACATCCTTGGCAAAAGGCCAAAGCACATACTGTGACCAGTTTAACTCGGGGTTTGCTAGGTGTTGCCCCAAACTGGTTAGTTTTCAGGTAACACAGAAACCAACCCCAGCTAAAGGGCAATCTGAGATCAGAAACACAACCGAGCTGCCTCAGATGTGTGCGCACGGATGAAAGTTGTACGTGGCCCTGGCTTGCAAGCTCAATGTTAACCTTATTGTCTTGGTGCCAAAGATAGACAAACAATGCCGGAATAACTCAGCGACACAAGCAGCCTCTCTGGAGAGAAAGACTGGGTCGAGACCCTTCTTCAGACTGTTGTTGCTTCTTGTGGGAGAGTCAATGGTGGACATCTCAGTACACAGGATGGAAGCCACATCTTCAGAGATAGAGGGTGGTCAATGTCATTAATCAGAGGCAGATCACCTCAAGTGCACCCATGCTTGCTTCCTCCTGCACACTCTGGAGCTCTGATGCTAGGTACGTGCTTTAATGAGAGTCTTCATTGCATGTGGACATGGACCACTGATTACGTAGCTTTACAAAACACATCTTCACTGCCCGTCAGCACTGTTTTGACTTATGATACGCCTTGGGTGTAGGGGAAAGCATTATTTATAAGGATACCCTGTCTTGCAGTAACATTGTGTGAGCCAGTGGCAAAGACAGCAGGTCCAGGACACTGGGGTGCAATTGTAGAATGCGGTCGCATTCATCTGCTATGATCCACTGCAGGGGGACTTTGTCCATTAGTGCAGTGAAGAGTTTTAAAACATTGTGTTTCAGAGTCCATGTGCCTGTCACCCCCGCCCCTCCCCCCCCCAACCTCAAGGCTCAGATGCCCAAGATGGACATGCCAATGATACGAGGCACATACACCATTAACCTGCAGCTTGCCGGAGGTTATGGGGAGAAGGCAGGGGATTGGGGTTAGGAGGGAGAGATAGATCAGCCATGATTGAATGGTGGAGTAGACTTGATGGGCCGAATGGTATACTCCTGCTCCTATCACGTATGAGCTTATGACTTTTTAATTAAAATCGTTCGCTGTGTAGCGATGAATATTTAGTTCACATCATAGATTGTATAGACATGTAAGGATTTAACTTGTGCTTTATAGTTTTGTATCTTTCCACTAAGTTCCACTAACTGTATCAGACATTACGGCTCAAACTAAGGTGGGAAGTGGCGTGTTGCCAATGGAAACATAAAACAAGTCGCCCATGCCTTGTTTAAAATGCTGATTTTATCGAGACTTTGAATCTCATTATTAAAGCAAGAAGGATTCCAGACTGTTTTGATTTGTAAACCTAGTGTTTGAGGCTGAATCAGGACTGTCAGCCTGAGTGTGTGAGTGGGAGACGTAACCACTACATTATATAGGCTGGTCACCTCCGGTTGCAAATGTTTACTGATCCCTTGTGTTTCAAAAGGAGCTTGAAGTTAGTTTTACAATTGGAAGAAATTTAAAGACTTCTTGAAAAATAAAATCTCAAAACCTGCACTTTACGCGTTAAATCCACCTGTAGCCATAACCAATTCTCAGGAATAGATTGATGGCAGGAGTGGCTGACACTATTCCAGTCAGGCAAGTTAGCTTCACTTGAAAACACACTTAACAGCCTTCAGTCCGATCCCTAAGGAATCCCACCGAAACTATTGCCCAGAGATAGCTTTAGTTAAAATTCAACCTCTCCTTTATCAGAGCAGTCATCTTACACGAGCATATATTTACACTGATTTCACCATGACACTAATTGGCCCAAACCTCACACGGGAAGAATGCGTACAACATTCTCACAGCTTTACGCTACTCAATCTGTGGTGGAATTCCTCCTAGACAGTATCTCTACCCCCTTGCAGTTTCACGTTATCTGATCGTGGCCAGGGCAACTGATTCTCAGAACTATTTCATGGGTTCTAAAATTGTTTTGAAGCATCCTGAAGGGGAAGTAAAAGGAACTAAAATAAAATGACTTTCTTCTCAAAGGCAGTTCCAATGTAAATTGCCACTCCTAGTGTTTCTAAGTACAGAATGTAAGAACAAGGAACTGTAGATGCTGGTTTACGCAAGAGGACACAAAGTGCTGGAGTAACTCAGTGGGTCAGGCAACATCTCTGGAGAACATGGATACGTGACGTTTCACAGACTACTGGAGTAACTCAGCGGGTCAGGCAGCATCTCTGGAGAACATGGATAGGTGTCGTTTCACAGAGTACTGGAGTAACTCAGTGGGTCAGGCAGCATCTCTGGAGAACATGGATAGGTGTCGTTTCACAGAGTACTGGAGTAACTCAGTGGGTCAGGCAGCATCTCTGGAGAACATGGATAGGTGTCGTTTCACAGAGTACTGGAGTAACTCAGCGGGTCAGGCAGCATCTCTGGAGAACATGGATAGGTGACATTTTGGATCGGGACCTTTCTTCGAACGTCACCCATCCGTGTTATAGTCTTAGGGTCATACAATGTGGAAACAGGCCCTTCGGCCCAACTTGTCCACGCTGACCAACATGTCCCATCTACACTTCTCCAGAGATGCCGCCTGACCCGTTGAGTTACTCCAGTTCTTAGTATCCTTTTGTTTGTCAGTACATTGGGAATATAGTGTCAGTCATAAGTTATCACACCTTGCAGGAATGCTAAATTGAATCAAATCAATTTTAAGGGATTATTTATCGACTATTCTTACTGTTAAGCACTACAATAATTTATTGGTCAGTCAAAACCAACTCCTTTGTGTGTGTGGCTCTGTCTCTGAAGCTCAGATGTTGGTCATCCATCGTCAACAACTGGCTTGGGTTGGGCCATCAGGAGAATTTGCATAGGCACGGAGATCAGGCTGACATCCCAGTTCTATTCAAAGCACTACCTTTCATGTTTTGGCTCCGGGCGTGCTCAGATTGATTCTTTCATGAATCACAGATCTCCCTTCAGCCTCAGGCACCATCTGGGTCCAAACAAAGGATGGTTTTGATACTAGACAGAAACTTAACAAAACCAGGGTCGTTGATGCTATCTGATCAGGTCAGAGGCTAGATGTCCAGCTGACACCCCAAAGACATTCCACTTTCTGCAAGGCAGGAGAGTGATGGACCACTCTCATGTGTCCATAAGACCATGAAATAGGAGAAGATTAGACCATTCGGCCCATCAAATCTACTCCACCATTCGATCATGGCTGATCTATCTCTCCCCCTCAAACCCCATTCTCCTACCTTCTCCCTGTAACCTTTGACACCCTTACTAATCTAGAACCTATCAATCGCCGCTTTAAAAATAGGTGCAGGAGGGGGCCATTCGGCCCTACGAGCCATTCAATATGATTATGGCAGATCATCTAAAATCAGTACCCCGCTCCTGCTTTCTCCCCATATCCCTTGATTCCGTTAGCCCCAAGAGCTAAATTGAACTCTCTCTTGAAAACATCCAGAGAATCAGCCTCCACTGCCTCTGTGGCAGAGAATTCCACATATTCACAACTCTCTGGGTGAAGATGGTTTTCCTCATCTCAGTCCTAAATGGCCTGCCCCTTATTCTTAAACTGTGACCCCTGGTTCGGGACTCCCCCAACATCGGGACCATTTTTCCTGCATCTAGCCTGTCCAATCCCTTAAAAATTTAACATGTTTCTATAAAATCCCTTATCATTAACTATGTCTAACACTCTGTAACCTCCTTTATTCCTGGGCATTTGAGTTGCCGAACCAGTCAAATATGTTCTCTGCCGTACACCTGTCTGAAGAAGGATCCCGACCCGAAACATTGTCTGTCCATTGTCCCCACACCTGGCCCGCTGAGTTCCTCCAGCACTGTGTTTTTCTCCAGTTTCCAGCATCTGCAGTTTGTTGTGTCTACCCGAGTCTTTGTGAGCTGAGTAGGTGTGAACGACCGAGAAGAGATAATGACAATCAACTTTGAGCTGCCATGGTAAATTTTAATCTGTGCATTGTTGTGAAATTATATTCAGAAGGCATGAAGGAGAGCAAGTCAAGAGTCAGGCATTTTAATAATTGCGTGTAATGTGGACACCATTGGCCACAGTTGTTGCTATAACTGTGATAAAGAATGTTGGTTAGTGATTAAATAAGGATATGGTCTGAAGAAGGGTCTCGACCCGAAACGTCACCCATTCCTTCTCTCCAGAGATGCTGTCTGACCAGCTGAGTTACTCCAGTGTTTTGTGTCTGCCTTCGATTTAAACCAGCATCTGCAGTTCTTTCCTGCACATATTGGTATTTCATTTGTTTTTCAATTGACAAGTCTGCCCAAACCTGTTTGAGCCTTAGATTGGGGAAAGGTTAAATAAGATGACAGAGGAAAGATTTAAATTTAGTTTTAGTTGAGAGATACTGGCCTCTCAGCTAGTCGACCATTGATCACCGATTCACACTTGATAGTCATAGAGTAATTTGGTGTGGAAACAGGCCCTTCGGTCCAATTTGCCCACGCTGACTAACATCTACACTAGTCCCATCTGTCTGCGTTTGGTCCATATCCCTCTAAACCTACCCTATCTATGTACCTGTCTAAATGTTTCTTAAACATTGGATAATCCCTGCCTCAACTAGCTCCTCCAGCAGCTCATTCCATACACCTACCACCCTCTGTGTGAAAGTGTGACCACTCAGATTGCCATTAAACCTTTCTCCCCCCACCTTAAATCCCCTAATCTGGCTCTCGATTCCCCTACTCTGGACAAAAGACTTGTTTAGCCGATCTATTCCTCTCATGATTTTGTGCACCTCTATAAGATCACTCCTCATCCCCCTGCGCTCCAAGGAATAAAGTCCTAGCCTGCTCAACCTCTCCCTATAGCTCAGTTCCTTGAGTCCTGGCAACATCCTAGACAATCTTCTCTGAACCCTTTCAAGCTTGACAACATCTTTCCTATAACATGGTGACCAAACCTGAACACAATCTTCTAAATGTGCCCCCACCAACATCTTATACAACTGCAACATGACCTCCCAACTTCTATACTCAATACTCTGACTGATGAAGGCCAATGAGCCAAAACCCTTCTTGACCACCCTATCCACCTGTGACGCCATTTTCAAGGAACAATGCACCTGCACTCCTAGATCGATGCCATCCCACACTCTCATCCACTTCCTGCACACCATGGGACAATTTACAGAGGGCCAATTAGCCCACAAACCCGCAAGTCTTCGGTTTGTGGGAGGAAACCGGAGCACCCGGAAAAACCCCACGCTGTTACAGGGAGAACGTGCAAACTCCACACAGACAGCACCCGAGGTCAGGATGGAACCTGGGTCTCTGATGAAATTCTTACTTGCAGCTGCATAACAGGTCTGCAAACACAATACTCATAGATGACAAATAATAATCAAAAAGTTATTCAATAAACTAATACCCAGACTAGTACCAAAAATCCCGAAAGAGTTTAGTGCAACCAAGGCAATCCATAATTTGTGGTTTAGTTAGTAATGTGTCGTGTTCAAGAGCCTGATAGTTGTTGGGAAGAAGCTGGCGAATATGTATCAGTTCCCAATTAAAACTCAACGTGTGCTGTAGTGATTCTGACACCACTGAATTATTACAAGGGTGGTTTAAAAACCATCATCGTGGAATCTTGTGCTGCAACATACTCCTGTCATAAGAATTATTGCAACATCGTTAATGTCTGAAGAACAGTCTCGACACGAAACGTCACCTATCCCTGTTCTCCAAAGATGTTGCCTGGCCTGCTGGGTTACACCAGCACAATGGTCTTTTGTGTATTAACCAGAAACCTTAGTTTCTTTAGTTATGGTCGATACTGGAGTAACTCAGCGGAACAGTCAGCATCTCTGGAGAGAAGGAATGGGTGACGTTTCAGGTCGAGGACCTTCTTCAGACTGAGAGTCGGGGGAGAGGGAGGCTAGAGATATGGAAGGGTAAGGTGCGAAAACACAGATCAAAGCAGGCGATGCTCAAGGAAATGTGGAATGGTACGTGGTTAGCTGAGGGGAAGGTGACAACGAGGCTTACAATCGGAAAAATTAATCAGGAGGACAGTTAAACTAGTCGGAGAACTAGGGTGGGGAAGGGATGGAGAGAGAGGGAAAGCAAGGGTTACTTGAAGTTAGAGACATCTATATTCATATCGCTGGGTTGTAAACTGAATGATGCCTGGCTTAAGGAGTGATAGCTACAGGGAGAGGTTGGACAGACTACAGCAGGCAGTGAAGAAAGCCAATGGAATGTTGGCCTTCATAACAAGAGGAGTTGAGTATAGGAGCAAAGAGGTCCTTCTGCAGTTGTACAGGGCCCTAGTGAGACCACACCTGGAGTACTGTACAGTTTTGGTCTCCAAATTTGAGGAAGGATATTCTTGCTGTTGAGGGCGTGCAGCGTAGGTTTACTAGGTTAATCCCCGGAATGGCGGGACTATCGTATGTTGAAAGACTGGAGCGACTAGGCTTGTATACACTGGAATTTAGAAGGATGAGAGGGAATCTTATCGAAACATATAAGATTAATAAGGGATTGGACACGCTAGAAGCAGGAAACATGTTCTCGATGTTGGGGGAGTCCAGAACTAGGTGGCACAATTTAAGAATAAGGGGTAGGCCATTTAGAACAGGGATGAAGAAAACCTTTTTCACTCAGAGAGTTGTGAATCTGTGGAATTCTCTGCCTCAGAAGGCAGTGGAGGCCAATTCTCTGAATGCATTCAAGAGAGAGCTAGATAGAGCTCTTAAGGATAGCGGAGTCCAGGGGTATGGGGAGATGGCAGGAACGGGGTACTGATTGAGAATGATCAGCCATGATCACGTTGAATGGCGATGCTGGCTCGAAGGGCCGAATGGCCTCCTCCTGCACCTATTGTCTATTGTCTATTGTATGTTGACTTGGATTGTTTTCTATGGAATCTTGTACTGCAACATACTCCTGTCATAAGAATTATTGCAACATCGTTAATGTCTGAGGAACAGTCTTGACCCGAAACTGTTCTCCAGAGATGTTGCCTGTCCTGCTGGGTTACTCCAGCACAATGGTCTTTTGTGTATTAACCAGAAACCTTAGTTTATTCAGTTAAGGTGGATACAAAATGCTGGAGTAACTCAGCGTGAAAGGCAGCATCTCTGGAGAGAAGGAATGGTTGACGTTTCGGGTTGAGACACTTCTTCAGACTGATGTCAGGGGAGGGGGTGGGACAGAGATAGAGTGTAGTCGGAGACAGTAGGAGAACTGGGAAGGGGGAGGTGATGGAGATGGATGGAAAGCAAGGATTACTTGAAGTTAGAGAAGTCAATGTTCATACCGCTGGGGTGTAAGCTGCCCTAAGCGAAATATGAGGTGCTGTTCCTCCAATTTGCACTGGGCCTCACTCTGACAATGGAGGAGGCCCAGGACAGATAGGTCAGATTGGGATTGGGAGGGGGAGTTAAAGTGCTGAGCCACCGGGAGATCAGGTAGGTTAAGGCGGACTGAGCGGAGGTGATCAGCGAAACACCTCTTCAGTTAATTAGTTTCATTAGTTAATGTATATTTGAATGGATATTACAGCTGTATAAGACTTTGATTAGGCTGCATTAGGAGTATTGTGTGCAGTTTTAGTTAACCTGTTACTGGAAGGATGTGAGGGGTTTGGAAGTTGGACAGACGTGCACTGTTTTCTGTGGAACGCTAGAGGTTGAAAGGATAGAATTATATAACACTCTAAGAGGCATAGGTAGGGTAGATAGTCAGAATTTTATTCCCGTGACTGGAAATGTCAAAAAATTAACAGCGGACCTTTAAGGTGAGTGGGGCAAAGCTTATAGGTGTGTGGTGCACCAATTTTTACACAAAGGGTGGTGGATGCCTGGAATGTGATGGAGATATGATTGTGGTGTTTAAGAGACTTGTCGAAAGGCACATTATACAGGAAATAATGGAGAAAGGTCATGGCAGGCAGATGATTAGTTTAGCTTGGCATAATGTTCGGGACAGACATTGAAATGAAATTCTTGCAGTAGGTGTAACAGATACTCTATAAACACCACAGTAAATAACATAGAGTTCAGTATACACACATACACACGTACATACACAAACATACACAGACACACACACGTACACACACACACATACACACACACACGTACACACACACACATGCACACACGTACACACAGACACATGCACACACACACAGACATGCGCACACACACATGCACACAGACACATGCATACACACAAACGCATGCACACACACACACAGACACATGCATACACACACATGCATGCACACACACACACAGACACATGCACACACACACATGCATACACACACAAACACATGCACACACACACACACACATGTACACATACACACACACACACACAGACACATGCGCACACACACACACAGACACACACACACTCACACACACACAGACACACACACAGAAGGACATTGTTTATGTCTTAATATAAAGACAAACAATATCTCCACACAGCCAGCACCCGAGGTCAGGATGGGACGTGGGTGCCTGGCGCTGGCTGTGAGGATTTGATTATTTTCGAAGGATTTGTTTGACGAGGACAAACGAAAGCAGTCAGAATTTGCTTTTTGGAGTTCTGTCGGAAAGCAGAGACTCTCTTTGTTGAAAGAGTCCTCTAATTAGGGAGGATTTGTTCGTGTTTCTGAAAATCGTAGGAGTGGCAGTGGCTGGCGGAAGGCCAAGTTGCATTTGAACTGGTGGGAGCTGAGTCTGGAGCGGTGTTTGTGGTCTGTAGCATTGGAAAGCTCCCTCCCACACCGACTTTGCCCGGTCCAGGTGTGCCGGGTAAGTACGGCAACAGTGCATTGGATTTTAGTTGAAGCCGGGAGGTCGACCGAGACCTGGGGAAGAAGCCTCCGGAAGCTCCATTTTCTACGACGGGAGGATTGGCACGGACTTTTTCCTATCTTATCAGGAGGAGACTGCTTCTGTTGCCTTGCCAGGAAAGCCTTCACAAGACTTTAAACTGCTGCAAATGCTTGGAGGTGCAGCAATAACAGAAAGAGTGCTTTGACTTATAAAATACTGAGACATTTTGTTTTGTTCCACGCCCTAAAGATGGCGGCCCCTAAGAATTATGCAGCTGCCATATGGTCGGCAGTCTCCGTGACTGAGGGCCATGAGTCGTTGGGGCGTATACACGGGGTGAAAGTGACCTTGCAGGGCAACATTACCTTCAAGGCTGTGCTAACCGCGCTGGGGGAGACTGTTGGCAAGAAGGCCATAATCGCAGGCGCGGTGGTCAGTGGGAAGGCTGTTGTCATCCTAAAGACTGAGCAGTCGGTGGCTGTTGCACTGGAACGGGGGATCACGGTGGCTGGGATTTTCATGGCGGTGGACCCATGGGGACGTCCCGTGCTGCCGGTCATGCTGTCCAACGTTCCCCCTTATGTTCCGGACGCGTTCCTGCTCCCACATGTAACTAAGCTGGGGGAGGTGCGGTCTGGGCCCACCAAACTGTTGCATAGGTTGGATGATCCCGAGATGCAGCATGTATTAAAGTTCAATCGTTGCGTGTACATACAGCAGGCACAGGGGATTGATATGGAGGGGAGTTTTGAGGTGGAATGGGAAGGATTCTGCTATCGCGTGTTTTGGAACATGGGCCAAGCACGCTGCCATGCATGCAAAGAGGTGGGGCATTTCCGCAGGAATTGTCCCAAGCCCCGGGCTGCCAACTCTACCAAGGTGGCCCAGGAAGGCAGTGCTGGCCCATCTGGGGCTGCTGGTTCTACCACGGTGGCCCGTGATGACTTTGTTCCCTTGCCCCCAACCCCCATTCCCCCACCACCCCCATGTCCCGTACCTGTGGCGGGGGATGCCGGTGGAGTGTGGGGGGTGGATGAGGGGCACTGGGAGAGTCAGAAGAGTAAGAAAGCTAAAAATAAGAAGAACATTAAAGCGGGACGCCAGGCAGAAGGTCACCTTAATGAGGGTCCCCCGGCAGTAGATATTATCGAGCTCGCCTCTGAGCCTAACCCAGGGAAGCCTGAGGGTCTGAAGGCTGGAGAGGATGAGCAGGTAGATGGCGGGGCAGAGGAACAGGCTTCAGCAATGGAGCTGACTGTACCACCGCACCCTAGTGGTTATAAGACGTACAGGTATGTAGGTTAATTGGCTGGGTAAATGTAAAAATTGTCCCTAGTGGGTGTAGGATAGTGTTAATGTACGGGGATCACTGGGCGGCACGGACTTGGAGGGCCGAAAAGGCCTGTTTCCGGCTGTATATATATGATATGATATGATATGAAGAGGAGGAGGCGTGGGTCCTCTGACACGGAGAACGGCCCTGAAGGTCAGGGGCGACCTGAAGGGAGGCGTTTCGCCCCTGATGAGGCAGAGTACCCAGTACACGCTTCCTCTGGGCAGGAGGATGCCTCTGAGAATGGGGACTGGGGAGGGGGACAAAAGGGGTCGTTGTGGAGGGGGCTTGTTGTTGGGGAAAGAGGGGTAGGGGGAAAAGGGGAGGTCCCCCTTCCCCCCTCAACACCTTCCTCCCCCCTCCCTCCCCCCCTCCCTCCCCCCTCCCTCCCCGCCTCCCTCAACCCTCCCCCCTAACTCCCCCCTCCCTCCTTCCCTCCATCCCTCCCTCCCCCAATCCCTCCCCCCCTACCTCCACCCTTCCATCCCTCTCCCCCTCCCCCCTCCTTCCACCCTCCCTCCCCCCCCCTCCCGGTTACAATGGAAACCCTACGGGGACGGGCCCAACGGGGAAAGAGGGGTACTGGGAAAAGGGGAGGTCCCCCTCCCTCTCCCTTCCACCCTCCCTCCCTCCCCTTCCCCCCCTACCCCCCTCCCACCCCTCTCCCTCCCCCTCCCACCCGTCCAATCCCCCCTCCCTCCCCATCCCCTCCTCGCTCCACACCTCCCTCCCCCCCCCTCCACTCCCCCCTCCCCTCCCACCTCCCTCCCCATCCCCTCCTCCCTCCACACCTCCCTCCTCCCTCCCTCCCCTTCCCTCCCTCCCCTCCTCCCGGTTAAAATGGAAACCCTACGAGGACGGGCCCAACGGGGAAAGAGGGGTACTGGGAAAAGGGGAGGTCAACCTCCCTCACCCTTCCCCCCCTCCCCCCTCCCCCTCTACCTCCCCCTCCCCTCCCCCGCTCCCTCCCCTCCCCTCCCCCCCTCCCTCCCCCTCCCCTCCTCCCTCCACACCTCCCTCCTCCCTCCCTCCCCTCCTCCCGGTTACAATGGAAACCCTACGAGGACGGGCCCAACGGGGAAAGAGGGGTACTGGGAAAAGGGGAGGTCCCCCTCCCTCCCCCCCTCCCTCCCCTCTCCTCCCCTCCCCCCTCCCCTACCCCCTCCCTCCCCCTCCCCCTAACCCCCTCCCTCCCCTCTCCCTCCCCCCCTTCCCCCTCCCCTCCTCCCTCCCTCCCCTTCCCTACCCCCCACTCCCCTCCCGGTTACAATGGAAACCCTATGAGGACGGGCCCAACGGGCACACTTGTGCTAATCTATCTATCTATCTATCTATCTATCTATCTATCTATCTATCTATCTATCTATCTATCTATCTATCTATCTATCTATCTATCTATCTATCTATCTATCTATCTATCTATCTATCTATCTATCTATCTATCTACCTACCTACCTACCTACCTACTTACTACTAAAACTCAGATCTTGTAGCGTTGTATATGTCGGCTGAATACGGCAAAACGGTGAACCGTAGCGCCACGATTTTTGTACCGCCTTAATCACCACGCGGGCCAATGCTGGAAAATGATTTTTTTATTTAATTCTGTCGCATATTTTTTAAGTTACACAGGTTTTAATGCAATGCCCCCCCCCCTTATTGAGGTTTCGATAGAGGGCGCTGCGGTGAGGCAGTGCTCAGTACGCATGCGCGGAATCTCCTCACTCTGTGCTCAGCACGCATGCGCGGAATCTCCTCACTCGCAACAAAAAAATGGACGCCGTTAGCGGCGCCAGCCCGCGATCACCGGCTCACCTCTCCTCTCCCCCCCTGCTTCTCTCCTCTCTCCCACACCCGGGAGAACATCTCCCCGCTATCCCCCCCCCCCCCCCCCCGGGTCCATCCTCAACACCTCCCTCCCTCCACCACTACCTCACCGCCCAAGGGGAGGGTGTGGGGAGAGTAAGAGTGGGGCTGGGGGAGGAGAAAATGGGAGGTGTGGGGACGGGCCCAAAGGGCCCGCTTTGAACGGGCACACTTGTTCTAGTTATACTACTAAAACTCAGATCTTGTGTGCGTTTTATTTATATGTATGTATATTTGATTTCGCCGATTTCTCCAAAACGGTAAACCGTAGCGCCACGATTTTTGCACACCATTAATCACCACGCGGACAGCTGCTGGAAAATGATGTTTTTATTTAATTCGGTCGCGTATTTTTTGACTTACAGAGGTTTTAAAGCGCTGCCCCCCCCTTTTGAGGTTTCTATAGGTGGCGCTGCGGTGCGGCTGTGCTCAGTACGCATGCGCGGAATCTCCTCAATCTGTACTCAGCACGCATGCGCGGCATCTCCTCACTCGCACAAAAAAAATGGACGCCGTTAGCGGCGCAAGCCCGCGATCACCGGCTCCTCTCTCCCACACCAGGGAGAACATCTCCCCGCTATCCCCCCCCCCCCCCGGGCCTATGCGATCTCCTGCACCCCCCCCCCCCGGGCCTATGCGATCTCCCGCACCCCCCCCCCCGGACCTTTCACTGATCAGATCGCCCGCACCCTCCCCCCCCGGGCCTATGCGATCTCCCGCACCCCCCCCCCCCGGGCCTTTAACTGATGCTAAGAGTGTGTCTGGGGGAGAGAAAATTGGGGGGGGGGGTCTGAGAATGGGGAATGAGACAACAGGGGTCGTGCGGAGGGGACTTGGTGGTGGGGGAAAGAGGGGTACTGGGAAAAGGGGAGGTCCATATCCCTCCCCTCTCCCCCATCCCTCCCTCCCTCCACAAATACCACCCCATCTCTCATCACCCTCCCTCCCTCCCCCCTCCATCCTCAACACATCCCTCCCTCCACCACTCCCTCGCTGGGGGAGGAGAAAATGGGGGGTGTGTGAACGGGCCCGCTTTGAACGGGCACAATGGACGCCGTTAGCGGCGCCAGCCCGCGATCACCGGCTCACCTCTCCTCTCTCCCCTTGCTTCTCTCCTCTCTCCCACACCCGGGAGAACATCTCCCCGCTATCCCCCCCCCCCCCCCCCCTGGGCCTTTGAATGATGCGATCTCCCGCACCCCCCCCCCGGACCTTTCACTGATCAGATCCCCCGCACCCCCCCCCCCCTGCCCCGGGCCTTTAAATTATGCTAAGAGTGTGTCTGGGGGTGAGAAAGGTCTGAGGTCAAAAAACTCGCCCAACCCCCCTCCAACTGATTTATTGAAGGCTTTCAGCGTGGCACCTCTCCTCTCTCCCCTTGCTTCTCTCCTCTCTCCAAAAATGATGCTGAGAGTATGTCTGGGGGAGAGAAAATGGGGGGGGGATGAGAATGGGGACCGGGGAGTGGGACTCCGCCCAAGGGGAGGGTGTGGGGAGAGTAAGAGGGGCTGGGGGAGGAGAAAATGGGGGGTGTGGGGACGGGCCCAACGGGCCCGCTTTGAACGGGCACACTTGTTCTAGTCTATCTATCTATCTATCTATCTATCTATCTATCTATCTATCTATCTATCTATCTATCTATCTATCTATCTATATACTACTAAAATTCAGATCTTGTAGCGTTGTATATATATTCCACTGATGTCGGCTGAATACGGCAAAACGGTGATCCGTAGCGCCACGATTTTTGTACCGCCTTAATCACCACGCGGGCCAATGCTGGAAAATGATTTTTTTATTTAATTCTGTCGCATATTTTTTATGTTACACAGGTTTTAATGCAATGCCACCCCCCTTATTGAGGTTTCGATAGAGGGCGCTGCGGTGAGGCAGTGCTCAGTACGCATGCGCGGAATCTCCTCACTCTGTGCTCAGCACGCATGCGCGGAATCTCCTCACTCGCAACAAAAAAATGGACGCCGTTAGCGGCGCCAGCCCGCGATCACCGGCTCTCCTCTCCTCTCCCCCCCTGCTTCTCTCCTCTCTCCCACACCCGGGAGAACATCTCCCCGCTATCCTCCCCCCCCCCCGGGTCCATCCTCAACACCTCCCTCCCTCCACCACTACCTCACCGCCCAAGGGGAGGGTGTGGGGAGAGTAAGAGTGGGGCTGGGATAGGAGAAAATGGGAGGTGTGGGGACGGGCCCAAAGGGCCCGCTTTGAACGGGCACACTTGTTCTAGTATACTACTAAAACTCAGATGTTGTGTATATATATATATATTCCACTGATGTCGGCTGAATACGGCAATTCCGGCTAAACGGTGAACCGTAGCGCCATGATTTTTGTACCGCCTTAATCAGCATGCGGATCGCTGCTGGAAAATGATATTTTTATTTAATTCGGACGCATAAGTTACAGAGGTTTAAAAGTGCTGCCCCCCCTGATTTATCGAAGTTTTGACAGAAGGGGGGCGCTGCGGTGCGGATTTATTCTTCATTGTGATGTCACAATGCCCCTGTGAGATGAACTCGAGCAGACCCCCCTTCCCCCCCCCCCCCCCCCCGTGGTATTCAGCGTGTGACGTCACAATGCCCCTGTGCCTCTCCCTCCCCCTTCCCCCCTCCCTCCCCCCTCCCCCTCCCCCTTTCCGCCCTCCCCTTCCCCCCTCCCTCCCCTCCTCCCTCCCTCCCCTACCTCCCCCCTTCCCCTCTCCCTCCCCCCATCCCCCCCTTTCCGCCCTCCCCTTCCCCCCTCCCTTCCCCCCTCCCTCCCCTCCTCCCTCCCTCCCCCTTCCCTCCCTCCCCTCCTCCCGGTTACAATGGAATCCCTACGAGGGCGGGCCCAACGGGGAAAGAGTGGTACTGGGAAAAGGGGAGGTCCCCCTCCCTCCCACCCCCTCCCCCCTCCCCTCTCCCTCCCCTTCCCCCCACCTCTGCCCCCTTCCTCCCCCCCTCCTCTCCCCCCCTCCTCTCCCCCCCTCTCCTCTCCCCCCCTCCTCTCCCCCCTCTCCTCTCCCCCTTCCCTCCCCCCTCCCCCTCCCTTCCCCCCTCCCTTTCCCCTCCCTTCCCCCCCTTCCCCCTCCCCCTCCCTCCCTCCCCACTCTCCTCTCCTCCCTACCTCATCCCTCCCTCCCTCCCTTCCCCGCAGCGCTGACCGCCGGGAAGTGTAGTCGCCGTCGCCTCTCCCGCTTCTGCTCTATAGATAAGATTAATTTCTTTTTCAACAAAGAATGCTGTTTATTTTAAAGTAAAATAGACACCTCTCCTCTCTCCCCCCCTCTCCTCTCCCCCCCCTCTCCTCTCCTCTCCCCCCTCTCCTCTCCCCCCTCTCCCCTCTCCTCTCCCCCCTCTCCACTCCCCCTCCACTCTTTCCTCTCCCCTCCCCCCCTCTCCTCTCCCCCCTCTCCTCTCCCCCTCTCCTCTCCCCCCTCCCCTCTCCCCCCTCCTCCCCCCACTCCTCCTCTCCCCCCCTCCTCCTCTCCCCCTCCCTCCTCTCCCCCTCCCTCCTCTCCCCCTCCCTCCTCCCCCCCTCCTCCTCTCCCCCCTCCTCCTCTCCCCCTCCCTCCTCTCCCCCTCCCTCCTCTCCCCCTCCCTCCTCCCCCCTCCTCTCCCCCTCCCTCCTCCCCCTCTCCCCCCCCCTCCTCTCCCCCCCCTCCTCTCCCCACCCTCCTCTCCCCCCCCCTCCTCTCCCCCCCCCTCCTCTCCCCCTCCTCCTCTCCCCGAAGCGGAAGTGTAGTCGCCGTCGCCTCTCCCGCTGTTTGATTTCATTTATAACAAAGACATTTATTTAAAATGAGGAATGTGATTTTCATTAAGTTTGATTTTATTTATTTTAAAAAAGCTGCTGCTCTATAGATAAGTTTATTTCCTTTTCAACAAAGAACGCTGTTTATTTTAAAGTAAAAACGCGGTTTTTTTCATTGGGTTTCACCCTCCCTGTTAGCGCCCGATTGGTTGGGTCTTTACGTGGGGTACAGTGATTGGCTCCACCATCCCTGTTAGCACCCGATTGGTTGGGTCTTTACGTGGTACCTCCCCGCCTCCCTCCACACCTCCCTCCCTCCCCCTTCCCTCCCTCCCCTCCTCCCGGTTACAATGGAAACCCTACGAGGACGGGCCCAACGGGGAAAGAGGGGTACTGGGAAAAGGGGAGTTCCCCCATCCTTCCCCCCTCCCTCCCCCCTCCCTCCACCTCCCCCCTTCCCCCCTCCCCTCCCCCCCTTTCCCTCCCCTCCTCCCTCCACACCTCCCTCCCTCCCCGCCTCCCGGTTACAATGGAAACCCTACGAGGACGAGCACAACGGGGAAAGAGGGGTACTGGGAAAACAGGTGGTCCCCCTCCCCCTCCCTCCCCCCTCCACCCCTACCCCCTTCCCTCCCCTCTCCCTCCCCCTTTCCCCCCTCTCCTCCCCCTCCCCTCCCCCCTCCCTCCCCCTCCCCTCCTCCCTCCACTCCCCCTCCCTCCCCCCTCCCTCCCCGCCTCCCGGTTACAATGGAAACCCTACAAGGACGGGCACAACGGGGAAAGAGGGGTACTGGGAAAAGGGGAGGTCCTCCTCCCTCCCCCCCTTCCCTCCCCCCTTCCCCCCTCCCCCTCCCCTCCCTCCCCTCCCTCCACCCTCCCTCCCCCCTCCCCTCCCCCTCCCCTCCCCTCCCCCTCCCATCCCACAACGGAGAAAGAGGGGTACTGGGAAAACAGGTGGTCCCCCTCCCCCCTCCCTCCCGGTTGCAATGGAAACCCTACGAGGACGGGCCCAACGGGCCCACTTTGTCTAGTTATTATACTATTAAAACTCAGATCTTGTGAATATATCAATATGTTTGTTACATGTTTATTTGTATCAGTGATTTCGGCAAAACGGTAAACAGTCGCGCCACGGTTTTTGCAACGACTTAATCACCAACCTCCCGGCTAACCGGCCGTGATATTTTTATTTAATTTGGTCGTATATATTTTAAGTTACAGAGGTTTTAAAGCGCTGCCCCCCCTGATTTATCGAAGGTTTTACAGAAGGGGGGCGCTGCGGTGCGGATTAATCTTCATTGTGATGTCACAATGCCCCTGTGAGATGAACTCGAGCTGACCCCCCTTCCTCCCCCCCCCCGCGGTATTCAGCGTGTGATGTCACAATGCTACATTGTTGCGAAAAGCTGTCAAGTCAAGTCAATTTTATTTGTATAGCACATTTGAAAACAACCCACGTTGACCAAAGTGCTGTACATCTGATTAGGTACTAAGGAAAAAAATGAAACATACAGTAGCACACAAACAGTTCACAGCGCCTCCTCAATGAGCCTCAGACGCTAGGGAGGAGAAATAGGTTTTGAGCCTGGACTTAAAGGAGTCGATGGAGGGGGCAGTTCTGATGGGGAGAGGGATGCTCTTTCCACCCTCCCTCCCCCCCTCCCGGTTACAATGGAAACCCTACGGGGACGGGCCCCCTCCCTCCACCTCCCCCCTCCCTCCCCTCTCCTTCCCCCTTTCCCCCTCCCCTTCCCCCTCCCCTCCTCCCTCCCTCCCCTTCCCTCCCTCCCCTCCCGGTTACAATGGAAACCCTACGAGGACGGGCCCAACGGGGAAAGAGGGGTACTGGGAAAAGGGGAGGTCCCCCTCCCTCCCCCCTTCCCCCCTCCCCTCCCCTCCCCCCTCCCCTCCCTCCCCCTACCCCCTCCCTCCCCTCTCCCTCCCCCCTTCCCTCCCCCCCTCCCTCCACACCTCCTTCCCTCCCTCCCCTCCTCCCGGTTACAATGGAAACCCTACGAGGACGGGCCCAACGGGGAAAGAGGGGTACTGGGAAAAGGGGAGTTCCCCCATCCTCCCCCCTTCCCCCCTCCCTCCCCCCTCCCTCCACCTCCCCCCCTTCCCCCCTCCCCTCCCCCCTTTCCCTCCCCTCCTCCCTCCACACCTCCCTCCTCCCTCCCTCCCCCCTCCCTCCCTCCCCGCCTCCCGGTTACAATGGAAACCCTACGAGGACGGGCCCAACGTGGAAAGAGGGGTACTGGGAAAACAGGTGGTCCCCCTCCCTCTCCACCCTCCCCCCTTCCCCCCTCCCCTCCCCCCCCTCCCTCCCCCTCCCCTCCTCCCTGCACACCTCCCTCCTCCCTCCCTCCCCCCCGGTTACAATGGAAACCCTACGAGGACGGGCCCAACGGGGAAAGAGGGATACTGGGGAAAGAGGGATACTGGGAAAAGGGGAGGTCCCCCCTCCCTCCCCCCTTCCCCTCCCCCTACCCCCTCCCTCCCCCCCTCGCTCCCTCCACCTTCCCCCTCCCCTCCCCCCTCCCCTCCCCCTTCCCCTCCTCCCCCTTCCCTCCCTCCCCTCCTCCCGGTTACAATGGAAACCCTATGAGGACGGGCCCAACGGGGAAAGAGGGGTACTGGGAAAAGGGGAGGTCCCCCTCCCTCCCTCCTTCCCCTCCCCCCTCCCTCCCCCTCCCCCCCTACCCCCCTCCCTCCCCCTCCCCCCCTAACCCCCTCCCTCCCCCTCCCCTCCCCCCTCCCCTCCTCCCTCCCCCTCCCCTCCTCCCTCCCTCCCCTTTCCCACTCCCCTCCCGGTTACAATGGAAACCCTACGAGGACGGGCCCAACGGGCACACTTGTGCTGGTATACTATTAAAACTCAGATCTTGTGTGGAATTAATATGTATGTATATATATTTGATTTCGCTGATTTCTCCAAAACGGTAAACCGTAGCGCCACGGGTTTTGCACAGCCTTAATCACCACGCGGACAGCTGCTGGAAAATGATGTTTTTATTTAATTCGGTCGCATATATTTTAAGTTACAGAGGTTTTAAAGCGCTGCCCCCCCTTATTGAAGTTTCTATAGGGGGCGCTGCGGTGCGGATTTAGTCTTCAGCGTGTGACGTCACAATGGACAAGCAGCTGCTATTGGGTGTCTACTCTTTACAAATTTACATTTTTTTATTTTAAAACTTTTTTTTCAAGGTCTTCAGCTTGTGACGTCACAATGCTTGTGTGAGATCGGTGCTACATTGTTGCGAAAAGCAAATTATTGTTTTTTAAAGTAGTGTTTTTTATTGCAAGTCACTTAACATACACAGATGAGCATGGGGCCCCTATGCTCGTGGGCCACCGGAGCAAGTGTTTCGAAAAAAGCACTTAGTGTGTCTGGGGGAGAGAGAGAATGGGGGTGGGGGTCTGAGAATGGGGACTGGGGAGGGGGACAACAGGGGTCGTTGCGGAGGGGGCTTGGTGGTGGGGGAAAGAGGGGTACTGGGAAAAGGGGAGGTCCCCCTTCCCCCCTCAAGCCCTTCCTCCCCACTCCTTCCCCCCCCCCCGGACTTTTCACTGATGCGCTCCCCCTCCCCCCGGATCTTTCACTAATGCGCCACCCCCCGGATCTTTCACTAATGCGCTCCCCCGCCCGGAGCACAGCCGCCCGTCCCGGCATGCCTCGCGCCTGCCACTCCTCAGATCAGGCCGCGCTGACCGCCAGGAGGTGTAGTCGCCTCTCCTGCGCCGAGAGGGGGGCACCCGCCCGACTGACGGCAGTGCTGAGGGGGGATGGAGTGGTTGAAGGGGGGGATGGACTGGGTGAGGGAGGAGGGGACAGGAGGAGGGGGAGCAGGAGGAGGAGGAGGGGAGGGGGAGCGCACTCCATTCCCACCTCAACCCCCCTCCATTCCCACCTCAATCCCCCGTTAAAACTCCCGCAATTCTCTCCTGCATTAACTGAAATTGTGTTTGGGATTTTTTTCAGAACCCTGCTCACGCACTCCATTCCCCCCTCAATCCCCCTTAAAACCCCCCGAACCTGTGCTGCATTAACTTAAATTGTTTTCAGGTTTTTGTAAGAGCCCCACTCCATCCACACCCTCTCAACCCCACTTATCATCCCCCGCCACAACCCACCTCAACCCCCCTTATCCTCCCCTCACCCACTCCATCCCCCTCAGCCGCCTTATCTCCCCCACCCTCCATTCACCCAATTCATCCCCCCTGAGCCCCCTTTAAAACTCCCCCAAACCTCCACTGCATTGGTCTAAAACCCTCCCCTTACTCAGCCATTCCATTCCCACCTCACCCCCCCCTTAAAACTCCCCCAAACCTCTCCTGCATTAACTGAAACTGTGTTTAGAATTTTGTTTAGAGCCCCGCTCACGGGCCCCCGCCCCCTCAATCCCCCTTAACTCCCCCAAACCTGTGCTGCATTAATTTAAATCAGGCTTTTTAAAGAGCTGCACTCACCCACTCCATCCACACCCCCTCAACCCCACTTATCCTCCCCCCCACAACCCCCTTATCCTCCCCTCAGCCCCCTTATCCCCTCTCCTCCATCCCCCATCCGCCCAATTCATCCTCCCTGAACCCCCTTTAAAACTCCCCCAAACCTCGACTGCATTGGTCTAACACCCTCCCCTTACTCAGCCACCCCATCCCCTCACTCACGCACTCCATTCCCACCTCAACCACTCCCCCCCCTTAAAACTCCCCAAAACCTTTCCTGCATTAACTGAAATTGTGTTTAGAATTTTTCTCCAGAGCCCCACTCACGCACTCCATTCCCCCCTTAATCCCCCTTAAAACTCCCCCAAACCTGTGCTGCATTAACTTAAATTGGTTTCAGGTTTTTTTTTAAGAGCCCCACTCACCCACTCCATCCACACCCCCTCAACTCCTTATCATCCCCTCCACAACCCACCCCCTTATCCTCTTCTCACCCACTCCATCCCCCAGCCCCATTATCCACCCCTCTCTTCCACCCGAGACAGCCACCCGAGACAGCCATATCACACCACATGGTCCACAGCAGCCTAACCCTCAAGATAGAGGAGCATGAGGTGAGGCGCACGCTGCGGGCCATCAATCCAAGGAAGGCTACTGGACCCGACGGCGTCTCTGGACGCGTGCTGAAGGACTGCGCTGACCAGCTGGCTGGAGTCTGTACGAGGATTTTCAACCAGTCTCTGGCCCAGTCCACTGTTCCATCCTGTCTGAAGTCCGCAATCATAGTCCCCTTGCCCAAAAAACCCCACATTTCCAGCCTCAACGACTACCGGCCAGTCGCACTCACACCAGTGGTGATGAAGTGTTTTGAAAAACTGGTCCGGGGTCATATCACATCACTCCTGCCCCGAAGCTTTGACCCCCACCAGTTTGCGTACAGAGCGAATAGATCCACAGAGGACGCTATAGCCACAGCCCTCCATGCTGCACTGTTCCACCTGGAGCAGCCGGGGAGCTACGTGCGGATGCTCTTTGTGGACTACAGCTCTGCCTTTAATACAATCCTTCCCCATAAACTGGTGGACAAACTGGGGGACTTGGGACTTCCACACTCCACCTGCATGTGGATAAATAGCTTCCTGTCAGCTCGCAGCCAGAGAGTCAGAGTGGGCCATCACACATCCACGGCCCTCAGCCTCAGTACCGGCTCTCCACAGGGCTGCGTGCTGAGCCCCCTGCTCTACACCATCTATACACATGACTGCACCCCCGCCCACCACAGCAACACCATTGTCAAATTTGCGGATGACACTACGGTGGTGGGACTCATCACCGGGGGGGACGAGTACGCCTACCGGGATGAGGCGGAGCAGCTGACAGTGTGGTGTGGAGAAAATAACCTGCTCCTCAACACCTTAAAGACAAAGGAAATAATAATAGACTTCAGAAAGAATAAAACGGACATGGTACCATTAACTATCAGAGGGGACTGTGTGGAGAGGGTGGCGGATTTCCGCTTCCTGGGAATCCATATTGAGGAGGACCTGACGTGGAGCGTGAACACCTCTGCGCTGCTGAAAAAGGTCCAGCAGAGACTGCACTTCCTGAGGGTGCTCAGGAAGAATAACATCACTCAGAGACTGCTGTTGTCCTTTTATCGGTGCTACATTGAGAGCATCCTAACATACTGTGTATGCGTATGGTACACCAGCTGCACAGCGGCTCAGAGGAAAGCGCTCCAGAGGGCCATTGACAACGCCCAGAGGATTGTCGGCTGCCCTCTACTTACCTTGGAGGACTTACACAGTTCCCGCTGCATCAAAAAATCCCAGAGTATTATAAAGGACATTTCCCACCCCGGACACTCCCTGTTTGAACTGTTACCGTCAGGCAGACGGTACAGATCTACAAGGACAAGGACAAACAGACTTAAAAATAGTTTTTACCCCACTGCTATAAAGGCACTAAATGTAGCCGCCAAGGAACGCAGGGGCGATACATAATAAGAGACTGTGAAATCGACAGAAGGATGTAGGGTTGGGTGTTTATGCGTGCTATTTTCATGATATTTATTTTAGTTGTTTATCTTTTTTAAAATATTTTACCTTGTACGTATCGTTAGCTTTTAGAAATGTTTGAATGGTGCACTGACTGGCTGACATTTTACAATTTCGTTGTACATGGCTCATGTTACAATGACAATAAAGGAACTATTCTATTCTATTCACCCAATTCATCCCCCCTGAACCCCCTTTGAAACTCCCCCAAACCTCTACTGCATTGGTCTAACACTCAGCCACTCAATCCCCCTGCGTTCCTGGGTGGGGGCAGGGGAGGGGCAAGTGGGGGTGGCTAGGGGGGGGTGGAATGGGTTAGTAGGGGGAGGAGGGGGGGGATTGAGTGGGGGGTTGAGGGTGCTACAATACAAGAGAGGCTTTGGGTCCAGGCCTCACTCAATCATACCCTTTCCCCTTCCCTGTCTCCCCTCTACGAGGAATGGGCCCAACGGGTCCACTTGGTCTAGTAGACTCTAAATGCTGAGGTAACTCAGCGGGTCAGAGAGCATCGCTGCAGAACAGTGGCGTAGCAGTAGAGTTGCTGCCTTACAGCGCTTGCAGCATCGGAAACCCATGTTCGATCACGACTACGGGTGCTGTCTGTACTGAGTTTGTACGTTCTCCCCGTGACCACGTGGGTTTTCTCCGAGATCTTCGGTTTCCTTCCACACTCCAAAGACGTGCAGGTATGTAGGTTAATTGGCTTGGTAAATGTAAAAATTGTCCATAGTGCGTGTAGGATATGCTAATGTGCGGGGATCGCTGGTCGGCACGGACCCAGTGGGCCGAAGGGCCTGTTACCGGGCTGTATCTCTAAGCTAAGCTAAACTAACCTAAAAGGAATAGGTGACGTTTCGGGTCGAGACCCTTCTTCAGACAAAGTCAGATTGAATTCTTGACCCGAAAGGCATCAAATGTTCTGGGTGGAGAGCAAGAATGTAACATTGAGATAAAGGATCAGAGAGGCTTCAAGGGTTTGATGGTTTCTCCATCTCATTCTTCACATGTGGGCACATTCTTCCCCCGCATGAAGGTCCCACTGGAGACAAGGAACATAGACCATAACCCTCGAACAGTACAGCACAGGAACAAGCACTTCCGCCCACAATGTGTAGGAACGAACTGCAAACGTGGGTTTAAATCAAATGTAGACACAAGATGCTGGAGTAACTCAGCAGATCAGGCAGCATCTCGGGAGAGAAGGAATGGGTGATGTTGGGTCTCGACCCGAAACACCACCCATTCCTTCTCCTGAGATGCTGCCTGTCCTGCTGAGTTACTCCAGCATCTTGTGTCCAATTTCAGCCCACAATGTCTGTGCCTAACATAAAGGCAAGACCAACTCTTATCCGTCTACATCTCTATGTCTCTATTTCCTGCATATCCATGTCCCTATCCTAATGTAGACACAAGACCGAAGGGTCCCGACCCGAAACATCATCTATTCCTTTTCTCCCGAGATGCTGCCTGTCCCGCTGAGTTACTCCAGCTTTTTGTGTCTATCTTCAGTTTAAACCAGCATCTGCAGTTCCTTCCTACACATGCCTATCCTAAAGTCTCTGAAATGTCACAATGTCACCATCATCTGTTGTACAAGTGATGGCTCCCACTGACTGTCGCCGGAAGCTTGCTCCCTTTTCAGGATGGACGATGACAGCGATGTAACATTTGCAACATGGACGATGGACACGAAAGAAGAAGAAGACCTGCCTCAGTCATCAATTGACTATTCTCAATACTCTGTGTAAAAAAACTTACCCCGTATACACCACCTTTAAACTTTGCCCCTCTCACCTTAAGTCCATGCCATCTAGTATTTGATGTTTCCATCCCGGGGAAAAGGCTCTGACTGTCTACCCTATCTACGCCTCTCATCATTGTATAAACTTCTATCAGGTCTCCCCGCAACCTATGGCGTTCCATAGAAAACAATCCAAGTCTGTCCAACCTCTCCCTGTAGCTATCACTCCTTAAGCCAGGCATCATTCAGTTTACAATCCAGCGGTATCGATGTCTCTAACTTCAAGTAGCCCTTGCTTTCCCTCTCTCTCCATCCCTTCCCCACCCTAGTTCTCCGACTACTTTAACAGTCCTCCTGATTGTAAACCTCGTTGTCACCTTCCCCTCAGCTAACCATGTACCATTCCACATTTCCTTGAGCATCGCCTGCTTTGATCTGTGTTTTCACACCTTACCCTTCCATATCTCTAGCTTCCCTCTGCCCCGACTCTCAGTCTGAAGAAGGTCCTCGACCTGAAAAGTCACCCATTCCTTCTCTCCCGAGATGCTGACTGTCCCGCTGAGTTACTCCAGCATTTTGCGTCTATCTTTGGTGTAAACAAGCATCTGCAGTTCCTTCCTACACATCATTCTGGTAAACCACATTTGAAATTTCCACGCTGGGAGAAGTGTTACTGACTACCCTATCTATGTGTTTATCTTCTACATCAATAGTGCATCTTCATCTTCTGGGATAGGCAACGTTGACAGAGAGACTTAGTTTAGAGACACAGGCCTTTCAGCCCACCAAGTCTGTATCGACCAGTGATCCCCGCACATTAACGCTATCCTACACACTAATGGAAAATTTACATTTATACCAAGCCAATTAACCTTCAAACCTATACGTCTTTGAAGTGTGGGAGGAAACCGAAGATTTTGGAGATCTTGGAGAAATCCCACGCAGGTCACGGGAAGAACATACAAACCGTGGCCCAGGTTCTGGACTCCCCCAACATTGGGAACATGTTTCCTGCCTCTAGTGTACCTTTTGTCATTTGTTCTTTGTGCGTTTTCATGTCTCTACTTTCCCTCTCCCCTGACTCTCGGTCTGAAGAAGGGTCTTGATCGGAATCGTCACCCATTCCTTTTCTCCAGAGATGCCGCCTGACCCGCTGAGTTACTCCAGTTTTGATCCCACCATTTCTCAACCAGGTGCCTGGTGCCAGAGGATTACTGCCCTCAGCTTCGATATAAACTGACTGCGACAAATTTTGCCATTGTTGCTTGTTTAAAATGCACAGAATAGTAGCGGCTGCAACTGAATTTTGCGTCCAATTTTCTGAATTCTTTGACTTTAACGTCACCCAAATAGCAAGCAATCAGCAACTACTGGAGTCCTGACGGTGGAACAAGAACCAAGAAAAAATCCCCACTTCCAATTACTTTACAAGGGCATAGCAGTCAAAGCAAGTTCTAATGTAGTCCATCTTAAGCGGTGCATTTTTAAATTTGGTGCACTTATGCCAAAATTACAAAGAACAATTATATAACAGGTCTCGGGGCATTTCACTGATGTGTTATTCTGTAAAATGTCATTACCGAGCCACACGGGTTTCTCGGGCTGCAGCTTTTGAGTTCTGGAAGGTCCCTATGTTTCTGGTGTCCCCCACAATGGTGGGTGGACCAGGGGCCGTGTGCAGGGTCACCAGCACGGCCCACGCTAGTGTGTGTGTGTGTCGATGTACATGTAGAACATATTCATGTGTGTGTGAGTGCCCATGTCCGTCCAACACCCACTAGGGACAATTTTTACATTTATACCAAGCCAATTAACCTACAAACCTGAACGTCTTTGGAGTGTGGGAGGAAACTGAAGATCTCGGAGAAAACCCACGCAGGTCACGGGGAGAACGTACAAACTCCGTACAGACAGCACCTGTAGTCGGGATCGAACCCGGGTCTCCGGTGCTGCATTCACTGTAAGGCAGCAACTCTACCGCTGCGCCACCGTGACCGCCCTGGTGTGCGGGGATCGCTGGTCGGCGTAGACTCATTCGGGGGGCCGAAGGGCCTGTTTCCGCACTCTATGTCTAAACTAAACTAAACTAAACTCAGCGGGACAGGCAGCATCTCAGGAGAGAAGGAATGGGTGACGTTTTGGGTCGAGACCCTTCTTCAGACTTCTTCAGAGGAATAAACCTGTCCTGGCACTCTGGAAATTGACTGAAACAATGCAATGCAACTTTGCTATTAATATAGGAAAACACCTGATGCCTCACTGTATCATCGGGCTTCACATCTCACACCGCTTCTCCCCGTATCTTATGCCCTCTTGTCTCCCTTTCTCTAGTCTTTGTCCATCTCTCTGCCAATCAATCCCCCTCACCTGTATCCACCTATCACTAGGAAAATACCTGCAGATGCTGGTTAAAATCGCAGGTAGACACGAAATGCTGGAGTAACTCAGCGGGTCAGGCAGCATCTCGGGAGAGAAGGAATGGGTGATGTTTCGGGTCGAAACCCAAACGTCATCCATTCCTTCTCTCCCGAGAAGCTGCCTGACCCGTTGAGTTACTCCAGCATTTCGTGTCTACCTTCCACCTATCACTTTCCAGGTTTTGTCCCACCCATCTCTTTTCCAGCTTTCTCTCCCCAATCCCCCCCCCCCCACTGAAGAAGGGTCTCATCCCGAAACATCACCTTGTCCATTCCCTTCAGAAAGGCTGCCTGGCCTGCTGAGATCCCCCAGTACTTTGTGCTCTACGCAAGATTCCAGCATCTGCGGTTTCTTTGCCACCATTTTGTCTTAGTTTATCGTGGCTTTGGGTAAGGGATATGAGGCACCTCATTCTGCAGACCATCGCGTAGAATGGGCAGCTTGCATCTCTCAGAGCTACAAACACAAATTGATCAGGGGAATCAAGGAGTATAGGGTTAGTGATGCTACCTGACCCGCTGAGTTACTCCAGCGTTTTGTGCCTACCTTTGATTTAAACCAGCATCTGCAGTTTTCTTTCTTAGACTCTTGCATGGTTCTCAGTGGACTATTTCTGTGCATTTTCTACTAATGGGGGATTGTGCTTAGGTATGGCAATACTTTACTGAACTGTACGCAAAAAAAAAGACTTTCATTGCGTGTCTCTACATGTAATAATAAAGAACAGTTGAAGATATTTGGACAGGTACATGGATGGGAGAGGTTTGGAGACATATGGGGCAAAGGCGGGCAGGTGGGGTTAGTGTAGATGGAGCATCTTGGTTGGCAGGGGCAACCTGAGCTGAAGGGCCTGTTTCCATGCTGTAAGACACAACGATGGAAACAAACAAGGAGACAGAGGAAATAGTATCTTTAAATATCAGTGAGAACTAGAAAAATGCAGTCAACCCACCTGAAAGAGTGGTGGGACCAGTTCAACTGGATTTCCACCAGTCTTTGTCAGCCTCATACCTTGAGGGCCTCGAGGAGAAACGACAGGGAGAAAAGCGTCATGATGCCACGAAACATGACGCATACCATTGCCACGTAAGGAACCTGTTCCTATATCACAAAAACCATAACCAATGTGGATCAGAAGGAGCTGGTATCTGTCGAGGACATAACCTGTTCCAGTCAACGATCACAAAGTACTTCTTCAATCAACGTTCGAATTTTAGAAAGGATTAAACATTGAAAGAGTTTATTTCATCAAGAGGTAATTCTGTGGATATTTTCTATATTCTCTCCCTTCTTTCAGGCTAAAAGTCTTTTTATATCTTTTTATAAATTTTGATTTGTGGAGATCAGAATTGAATACCTATCTAATTATCTGCATGGTATTTCTTTATTTGGCTATGTGTAGTCAATGATTGTCAGAATTTAAGAGGTCTTATAAACAAATCTGTGTTAATTCAACTAATTGATATGAATGATTTGTAAACCATTTACTGTGTTGCTGTGTATATATTCAATATATTGGATCCCCATTGTAAAACTATTGCAGACTTGAAATGCGTGGTGTCTAAGTATAGGGTACTAGAAAGAACAAATCCCGTGAAATAATGCAGGTCAAAGCAATGAATCATCTTTGATTTGAGATAAAAAGAAATTTTGTTGTTAAGAAAATTAAGTTGAATTCCTGATGCAGTAAATCTTTTAATTTTAGGTTTATAACACCTGTTGCAAATGCTTCAGAAAATTTCCATTGAAAGAGGATTCAGTGCAGTGTGAATTTCAATCCACAGACTTGTGATTGTAGGTTTCGATCATCAAAATCAAACATAGCACAAGGCATTTATGAGGAAAACTGTAATATATTATTTGGGAAAGAGAGAAAATGCTGGAGTAACTCAGCGGGTCAGACAGCATCCCTGGAGAATATGGATAGGTGATGTTTCGGTCGGGACCCTTCTTCAGATTGACGGAGTGGGGTGGGGGAGGAATAGGACACAAAGTGCTGAAGTAACTCTGCGTGAGATTTTGCTGTGGAGCAGTTGAAATATAGAAACAAGGACCTGCATTTTGTGTCTTTCTCGGGAACTGCAGATTCTGGTTTACAACAAAAAAAAGGACACACATTGGATCAGTCTGAAGAAGGGTCGGGACCCGAAACATCACCAATCCATGTTCTCCAGGGGTGCTGTTTGACCTGCTGAGTTACTCCAGTATTTTGCATCTTTCCTTGGTAAAACAGCATCTGCAGTTGCTTGTTTCTACACATATTACAGTGTATGGATTTGCCACAGAAATATCTGTGGAGTTAGGGTCCCGACCCGAGACGTCACCTATCCATGTTCTCCAGAGATGCTGCCTGACCCGCTGAGTTACTCCAGCACTCTGTGAAACGTCACCTATCCATGTTCTCCAGAGATGCTGCGTGACCCGCTGTTACTCCAGCACTCTGTGAAACGTCACCTATCCATGTTCTCCAGAGATGTTGCCTGACCCGCTGAGTTACTCCAGCACTCTGAAACGTCACCTATCCATGTTCTCCACAGATGCTGCCTGACCCGCTGAGTTACTCCAGCACTCTGTGAAACGTCACCTAACCATGTTCTCCACAGGTGCTGCCTGACCTGCTGAGTTACTCCAGCACTCTGTGAAACGTCACCTATCCATGTTCTCCACAGATGCTGCCTGACCCGCTGAGTTACTCCAACACTCTGTGCCATTATTTAAAATCAGTGGAGTAAAGTTTAGCTTATGCTTAGTTTTACTGTGTGGTTTACAAAGTAATATTTCAGATAACTCAATAAAAATGCTTAATTTCACACATTCCCCTTTTCGTATCCCCCAAGAAGCATCAACAACCCAAAGTGTTAACCCTATTTCCTTCCCCATAGATGCTGGCTGACCTGCTAAGTATCTCTAGAACTTTTCTAACTTAATTACAAATTTGCAGCGCCAGCAATATTTTTCATTTGAGATAGTACAAAAGTCACATGACGAGATTGGAGTCAAGTTCTCTGTGCCCCTGAGAGACTGTTTTTAAAGTTAAGAAGCTTCGGTGCCAACAGACCCTAATTCCGATGGTGTTCCGTATTGAATCAGGATGATTCACATTTTGGCCGGTTCTTCCGCCTTGGGGCGAGGGGAGGGTTGATATTTTTTCCCTTAAAAACCACAATGAATTATCTGTCCGTTCCATCAAATTGCAATAAAAATCTTTAAACAGTAGAAATATTGGATTAGGGATGTTAGCTGCAGGGAGAGGTTGGGCAGACATGGATTATTTTCTCTCAAACACCAGTGATTCAGGGTAGACTAATAGAAGTGTGTAAAATCATGGGAGGCACAGATAGGTGAGCACAGAACCGGTTTTCACAGGGTGGAAATGTCCAACACTAGAGGGCATAAAGTGAGAGGGGCAAAGTTTAAAAGGAGATGTGCAGGTAGGGCTGCCAACTTCCTCACTCCCAAATAAGGGACAAGGTGACGTCACTGCCCGCGCCCCACATGACCTCACCGAGACTGCGGTCACATGCTCCCGCTCCACCAAAGGGAAGCGGGTTGCTACGCAACCTCCGTTAGGCAGCGCCTAGGCCTACAGTGTTCGAGCCTACAGTGTCCGGGCCTACAGTGTCTGGGCCTACAGTGTCTCGGTTTACAGTTTCCTGGCCTACAGTGTCCGGGCCTACAGTGTCTGGGCCTACAGGTTAATTCCCGGAATGGCGGGACTGTCGTATGTTGAAAGGCTGGAGCAATTAGGCTTGTATACACTGGAATTTAGAAGGATGAGGGGGGATCTTATTGAAACATATAAGATAATTAGGGGATTGGACACATTAGAGGCAGGAAACATGTTCCCAATGTTGGGGGAGTCCAGAACAAGGGGCCACAGTTTAAGAATAAGGGGTAGGCCATTTAGAACGGAGATGAGGAAGAACTTTTTCAGTCAGAGAGTGGTGAAGGTGTGGAATTCTCTGCCTCAGAAGGCAGTGGAGGCCAGTTCGTTGGATGCTTGCAAGAGAGAGCTGGATAGAGCTCTTAAAGATAGCGGAGTGAGGGAGTATGGGGAGAAGGCAGGAACGGGGTACTGATTGAGAGTGATCAGCCATGATCGCATTGAATGGCGGTGCTGGCTCGAAGGGCTGAATGGCCTACTCCTGCACCTATTGTCTATTGTCATTCACGCTGCTTCTGCATGCTTTCGACTGAAGATAGACACAAAAAGCTGGAGTAACTCAGCGGGACAGGCAGCATCTCTGGAGAGAAGGAATGGGTGACATTTCAGGTCGAGACCCTTTCTTCAGACTGAGAGTCAGGGGAGAAGGAGATAGAGATATGGAAGGGTAAGGTGTGAAAACACCGATCAAAGCAGACAATGCTAAAAAAAGGTAGAAGGGAGCAGGACAAAGTCAGGCAAGTGATAGGTGGATACAAGTGGGGGAGGGGTGTGAGTAGCATATAGTTGGACAAAGACCAGGGATGAAAAGACAAAACAGCATGAGAGAAGGAGATAAGTGGCAAGAAATGTGAAGCAAGGGGAAGGGATGTAGGTAGATGGGGATGGAGGGAAGGAGAAAGGGGTGTGGGATTGGGGGAGGAATGAGTGCACATCCAGGTGATAGAGAAGGGGAAAAGGGGGGCTGTAGTGGGTGGACTATTTGTTGGTTACAGCAGTTACCTAAAATTGGAGAATTCAATGTTCATGTCAAAGATAGACACAAAATGCAGGAGTAACTCAGCGGGTCAGACAGCATCTCTGGAGAGAAGGAATGGGTGACGTTTCACAGAATGCTGGAGTAAATCAGTGGAAAAGGCCGCATCTCTGGAGAGATGGAATGGGTGACGTTTCACAGAGTGCTGGAGTAACTCGGTGGGCCAGGCAGCATCTATGGAGAGAAGGAATGGGTGACGTTTCGGGTCGAGACCCTTATGCCATTGGGTTGTCAGCTACTCAAGCAGAATATGCATGAGGGAGGGAGGGAGGTGGAGAGAACAGAGAGTCTGAAGAAGGACCTCAATCCGAAACGCCACCCATTCCTTCTCTCCAGAGATGCTGAGTTACTCCAGCATTTTGTGTCTATCTTCAGCCATAGCTAACCAAGTAATTATGTTATTTTGTCTTTCCTCTCTTCCCATTCATCTCTCTCCACATGCGTCTCCTCCATAAAGTTCAGCGATGATTATAAATAGTTGAATAGTGAGTTATAGGTCAACATAAAGATCGATAGGACTCTTTGTTCAAGGAACCAGAGGACATGGGTTTAAGGTGAGAGGGGAATGTTTTAATAGGAACCTGACAGACAACCTTTATGCACAGAAGGTGGTGGGTATATGGAGTTGTGGTTGAGGCAGGTACTATAAGAACTTTAAAAAGACATTTTGTACATGGAGAGGTTTAGGGGGAAATGGGCCAAACACGCACAGGTGGGACTACTGTCGATAAGCATCTTGGTTAGCATGGGCAAGTTGGGTTGAAGGGCCTGTTTCCATGCTGTGTGACTCTGACTCCATGAATCAAAAAATAAATGATAAAATGCTAAGAAACTGGAGACAGGTTGAATTGCAAATGCTGGAATCTTGAACAAAACACAAAATACTGGAGAAACAGCAGATCGAGGAATGAACAGATAATGTTTGGGTCGGGACCTTTCTTCAGCCTGATTGTGACAGAAACTGACAGTTGTACATGAGTGCATCAAAAGTGAAAATAAGATTCTTTATTTTGCTTTTTTTCAGAATCTCGTTTTGTCACAGAAAGATTAAGCCATGGAGCTGCTTCGTCATCTCTTGTTACTGCTAATTATAGGTACGTGAAGCAGTCTACGACACATCTCAGTAAATGTGCATGAAGGTTTATTGGACTTTGCAGATTATAATGAAACTAATGTAAGCTGATGGGATAGAAACTGGGGTCTCTTAAACAAATAAGGATGACACAGTGGTGCAAGTAGTAGAGTTGCTGCCTCACAGCGCTAGAGACCCACGTTCAATTCTGACCTCGGGTGCTGTCTGTAAGGTGTTTGCACGTTCTCCATGTGACCGTGTGGGTTTCTATGGTTTCCTCCCACATCCCAAAGATGTGTGGGTTTGTAAGTTAACAGGCATTCGGTAAATTGCCCCCTTGTATTTAGGGAGTGGATGGGAAAGTGTGAAAACATGGAACTAGTGTGAACGGGTGATTGATGGTCGGCGTGAACTTGATGGGCCGAAGGGTCTGTTTCCTAAGAAGGGTCTGAAGAAGGGTCTCGACCCGAAACGTCACCCATTCCTTCTCTCCCGAGATGCTGCCTGACCTGCTGAGTTACTCCAGCATTTTGTGAATAAATCGATCTGTTTCCTAATCTCTAAACTAAGCTGCATCTCTAAACTAAACAAAACTAAACTAAACTAACCTAAACTAAACCAATAGCAAGTGGATTCTCTGCAAATAGCTGCTCCCAACCGACTATATTCTGCACTCTGGAATCTTTCCATTTGCTCCACTTATCGCAAATGCTTTTCATTGCACCCCAGTACACGTGAAAATATTAATTCTCACCAAATCTAATGGGCTGGGACGAGGGAATTGGGTGGTGTCTTCATGTGTAGGAAGGAACTGCAGATGCTGGTTTAGAACGAAGATAGACACAAAACTCTGCGGGACAGGCAGCTTCTTTGGAGAGAAGGAGTGGGGGTCGATTTGGGTCGAGACTAGGGTTGCCAACTGTCCTGTATTAGCCGGGACATCACGTATATTGGACAAAATTGGTTTGTCCCGTACAGGACCCCCCTTGTCCCCTATTAGGCCCAGGAGGCGCTGTAGGTCCGGACACTGTAGGCCCGGACAGTGTGGTCCCGGACACTATGGGCCTGGACAGTGTAGGCCTGGAGGCCACTGTAGGCCCGGAAGCGTAGGCCCAGAGGCCCGGGCGCCGCCAAACAGAGTACTAACCTGTCTGGGCGGTCGCCATTGGTGGAGCGGGAGCTGGCTGGGTGAGGTCACGTGAGGCGTGGGGTGGTGACGTCACCTTTTGTCCCTTATTTGGAAGTGAGGAAGTTAGCAACCCTCGTCGAGAACCCTCTTCAGACTGAAAGGAAATCCATTGTGCATCATTCCCAAATTCCCCCACTGTCCCCTCAATGAGCCCACCACAACCAACCCCAATATAACCTGACAATGGATGTGCCGAGCTTCCGCAGCCCAGCAAGTCAACCACCCGTTTACAATAATCATACATCCATCTCATTTTATTTAATCTCCAACATTTCCATTAACTACACCAGGGGTTCAACCATTCACTAGGGACAATTTAAAGCGGCCAATTAATTGACCAACTTGCACGTCTTTGGATGTGGGAGGGAGATGTAGCCACAGGGAGAACGTGCACACTCCACAGAGACAACCCCCCGAGGTCAGGATTGAACCCAGGCCACATGTATACCAATTTACTCACTATTCCACCATGCCAACCTTGTCCGCTAAAAGAGGTACACCTGCCTTAGCAATGTCCTTCGTATTGGATGGGCATTTACATCATAACCTCCTCACCAAACATCCTCCATTCAATCTCTACCATCAACCCAGCTAGTTGCTGATGTCACCTTGGGGCAAAGACTATTTCCTGCCCATTGTAACTGTCTGTCTTTAGTTTTTTAGTTTTAGATGTACAGACCCTTCGGCCCACCGAGTCCGTACCAACCAGCGACCCCCGCACACTAACACTATCCTACACACACTAGGGACAATTTACATTTATACCAAGCCAATTAACCTAGAAACCTGCAAGTCTTTGGAGTGTGGGATGAAACCGAAGATCTTAGAGAAAACGCACGCAGGTCAAGGGGAGAACGTAGAAACTCTGTACGGACAGCACCCGAAGTTGGGATTGAACCTGGGTATCCGACGCTGTAAAAGCCGTAAGGCAATAACTCTACCGTTGCGCCACCGTGCCGCCCACAAATGTCTAATGTAACTGCACCAAAGGCAGATATGCCAAAGAAACAGAATTCCAGTAGTGCGAGCCTGGTACCCAGGCTTAATGTGTGACATGCTGCTGGAGTCCAGAGTCCTAGTTTCACCTGACATAGATAGTGCAATAATACTCTGATATCAGTCTCAAAAGGACGTGAAGGTACAGAAACTGGACCTAACAGGACACAAATAGAGTAGAAAATTGTGGGTCGTGGGATGATGCAAGTATTAATGTCAGAGGAAAGATTAAAATGAACTTTCCAAAAGACAAAAATTATGAACTAATAATGTTGTTTTCCTCATTCAACATTGTACCACCAGATTCCGCACAATCACAATTCTCCAGTACAACTGGTACAACTGAATCACCAACTACATCTGTACCAACAACCTCCAGTACAACTGAATCACCTACTACACCTGAACCAACAACCACTGGTACAACTGAATCACCAACTATACCTGAACCACCAACCACTGATACAACTGAATCACCAACTACACCTGAACCAACAATCACAGGTACAACAGAATCACCAACTACACCTGGACCAACAACCTCCAGTACAACAGAATCACCAACTACACCTGAAGCACCAACCTCCAGTACAACTGAATCACCAACTACACCTGAACCAACAACCACTGGTACAACTGAATTACCAACAACAGCAGAACCACCAACCTCCAGTACAACTGAGTCACCAACTACACCTGAACCAACAACCATTGGTACAACTGAGTCACCAACTACACCTGAACCAACAACCACTGGTACAACTGAGTCACCAACTACACCTGAACCAACAACCACTGGTATAACTGAATCACCAACTACACCTGAACCAACAACTGCCAGTACAACAGAATCACCAACTACAACCACGCAAAATCGGGTTGTAGCTAATGTCCCACTCTCTTTCAGTGTTTTTGGTAATTTTGAACCAAGCTTAAATAATCGAAGTTCCCGCAACTTCCGATCCTTGGCTGCCAGTATTACAACTGGGGTAAGTTCCCTTATTCTGTGTTGATCTATTTATTAATCTCTCGTTGATCCTATTGTTTTTACGAAACAATGCCTTAGAACTTCATTTATCCCAGGAGGGAAATTGATCTGCAGACAGTCATAGAAACACAAAATACATGAAACATGAAATTAAAGTGACGAGCAGAAAGGATGGGGGATGTGCAAAGATTGGGGATGGGGGAGGGGGAAGGTTGGAGGGTGGGGGGGGGGGTGGTTGAGGGTCAGTCTACCCCACGACAGAAGGGGGAGGAATTTGATAGCCACAGGGAAGAAGGATCTCCTGTGGCGTTCTGTGCTGCATCTTGGTGGGACCAGTCTGTTGCTGAAGGTGCTCCTCAGGTTGACCAGTGTGTCACGGAGGGGGTGAGCTGTATTGTCCAGGATGCTCTGCAGGAGATGCTTTGAGGAGCATCCTCCCCTCCAAGACCACCTCCCATGGACCCCATATGGATCTAGCTGCCAGAGGAGGTCGCTGACAGGTTTTGGTGCGTTCTTTATCATTTTCTCATTTAGTAAGGAATACAGCCTAAGTATTACTGTAGATATGTTTAATGGCATATTTTCTTTTAGTGTGCTTTAAGTATGAGAAGGTGCAGGAGAGTAATGTTGCATCTCTGAATCTCCAAGGAGATTTGCCGAGTGGATTTTCCTATCTTAAGTCACGTTGACAGAGACAGAGCCATTTCAATCTTTCAAAGGAAAAATGCAGAGTACAATTTTGGGAAAATGTTGTGCAAGGGAACTGGCTGAGTGATGTTGACTGGTTTGCCCCACTGGTTGCTAGCATGGGCCAGCTGGGCTGAACGGCCTCCTTCCCTGTCTTTATGTTCCGTGAGTCTAATACTTGTACAGGACTGAGCAAATGCTTCAGTGATGATGAATGACACAAAGTGCAGGAGTAACTCAGTAGTTCAGGCAGCCTCTCCAAAAGACATGAATAGGCAATGTTTCAGATTGGGACCCTTCTTCGAACTCATTGTCCCGACCCAAAATATCACTTATTCACGTTCTGTCGAAATTCTAGGACAGCGCGGTGGTGCAGTGGTAGAGTTGCTGCCTCACAGCGCCAGAGGCCCGGGTTCAATCCAGACTACAGGTGCTGTCTGTACGGAGTTTGTACGTTCTCCCCGTGACCGCGTGGGTTTTCTCCATGTGCTCCAATATCCTCCCACACTCCAAAGACGTGCAGGTTTGTGGGTTAACTGGCTTTTGTAAACATTGTTCCTAACGTGTGGGATAGTGATGGTTTACAGGGTTTGCTCTTTGGCGCGGAATCGATGGGCCAAAGGGGCAGTTTCCGCGCTGTATCTCTAAACTAAACTAAACTAAAAGACAGATAGACACAAAATGCTGGAGTAACTCAATGGGTCAGGCAGCATTTCTGGAGAGAAGGAATGGGCGACGTTTCGAGGCGAGACCCAAAACGTCACCCATTCTTTCTCTCCAGAGATGCTGCCTGACCTGCGGAGTTACTCCAGCATTTTGTGTCTACCTTCGATTTAAACCAGCATCTACAGTTTTTTTCTTAAACTAAATTCCACCTGAACTGCTTAGTCATTCCAGCACTTTCTGTCCCCTTTTTAAACCAACATCTGCTGTGATACACGTCTCTTTAAACCTTTTGCATGTAATATTAAGCGTCCTGAAATGGACCTCAAGAGTCAAGAGAGTAAAAAATGTTTAATTGTCTTATTTACAAGGGGAATTTATGACAAGGTCTATATACATCATACCAGGGAACACCAGGGGACACCTTTCAACTGTCCTGCCAACTTCCTAAGTTCAGTGAGAGCCATCTCATCAAATAAAAAAACATTACCTTCTACTATAAAGTCATTCAAGTAGAAAGAGGTTCTCGTATTTTTATTGTGTGCTTTGAACTTAAACCTTCCTGACTCATGTAGCACGGAAACAGACCAAGTCATTCATGTTAACCAATATGTCCCATCGAAGCAAGTCCCATTTTCCAATATTTACCCCATATTCTTTATAACCTTTCCTATACTTGTACCTGTCAGGAAAAGTCTCGACTCGAAACGCCTCCCATTCCTTCTGTCAGATATGCTGAGTTACTCCAGCATTTTGTGTCTATCAAGTGTCTTTCATATGTTGCTATTGTACCTCCCTCAACTACCTCCACTGGCAGCTCGTTCCATCTGGGATTCATGGGAGGGGGTCTTGGAGGGGAGGATGCTCCTCAAACTGCAGAGCATCCTGGACAATACAGCTCACCCTCTCTCTCCATGACACTCTGGTCAACCTAAGGAGCACCTTCAGCAACAGACTGGTTCCACCAAGATGCAGCACAGGACGCCACAGGAGATCCTTCTTCCCTGTGGCTATCAAACTGTACAACTCCTCCCCCTTCTGTCGTGGGGTAGACTGAATCACCCCCCCAATTTTTGTACATCTCCCAATCCTTTCCACTCATCATTTTGATTTCATGTTTCGTGTATTTTGTGTTTCATGACTGTTGGCAAATCAATTTTCCTCCTGGGATAAATAAAGTTCTATCGTATTGTATTGTATCGTATCGTATCATATACTCTCTGAGTGAAAAAGTTGCCCCTCAGGTTCCTATTAAATTTCCCCTCTCACCTTAAACCTATGTCCTCTGGTTTTTAATTCCCCCACTGGGTAAAAGACTGCATTAATCCTATCTATTCCTCTCATGATCTGATACACCTTACAGAACCAGGGGCCACAGTTACAAATAAGTGGTGTGTCATTTAGGACTGAGATGAGGAAAAAACTGTTTCACTCAGAGAGTTGTGAATCTGTGGAATTCCCTGCCACAGAAGGCAGTGGAGGCCAAATCACTGGATGTTTTCAAGAGAGAGTTAGATTTAGCTCTTCGGGCTAACGGAAGCAAGGGATGGGGGGAGAAAGCAGGAATGGGGTACTGATTTTGGATAATCAGCCATGGCGATGTTGGCTCAAAGGGCCAAATGGCCTTCTCCTGCACCTATTTTCTATGTATCTATGTTTTTATGTTTCTATATTTCTAAGGTATAATTCTCCAGAGAAAAAAACATGTCTAGCATGCGCTGCTTTAAGCTGCAGGGCTGTGGAACAACTAGCTGAGTGGGGTAACACACTGTAGGTGGTGGCTAACTGCTTGCTGTGCCTATTTGTTCCGATTTTGAAACTGATGTATGAAATGCTTTGGGTAGGAGAAGCAATGGAAGTGGCTGGGAAGTCAAGCCACCTGTCTCTTTAAATTATCCTCCCTGCTCCCACTCTGATTTGTTTGCCTTTTGACAAAAGTTCAGTCTAGTTTGTTGTCTTGTGTACAGAGGTACAGTGAAAAGCTTTTGTTGCGTGCTATCCAGTCATCGGAGAGACAGTACACGATGGCCGGTGATATGGCCACTCAAAATGTTAGTTTGGTTAACATTTCTTAGTTTTGCAGTTTATTTATCAAACGATTGCAAATGAATCCTCATAGATGTATTTCTTTTGCAGCTTGATGCTGTGTACAGACCGGACCCAAATTATCTTCGAGCAATAGTCAATAATTTCAGGTAAGGAATAAACAATTTGCATCTCTTGGCTGTGGGTAGTCAATCAACTTAACATTTTTTAACCTCAACCTAAAGGGAGTGCAAATAGAAAAAAATTCAGGTCCACTGCATGGAACCAACTAATGGCTGGAGTCCTGCCATTAGACCACAGAGGTTGATAATAGAAAATATACCCTAGAACACAGTACAACACAGGAACAGGACTTTCAGTCTGAAGAAGGGGCTCGACCCGAAACATCACCCATTCCTTCTCTCCAGAGATGCTGCCTGTCCCGCTGAGTTATTCCAGCGTTTTGTGTCTCTCTTCGGTTTAAACCAGCATCTGCACTTCCTTCCCACACACTGGAAAAGGCCACTATGTTGTCCATCCAAGTAAACCCAACTACCTCCACGTGGTATACACCGATCAGCCAAAACATTATGACCACTGACGGGCAAAGTGAATAACATTGGATCGCGCCCTGCTGCGTATGGGGCTGCACATGGAGGACCAACAGCATATTAGGCAGGTGGTCATAATGTTTTGGCTCATCAAGACATAATGTTTTGGCTGATTGGTGTAAATCCATCTATTCCCAGCCTGTATATGTCTCTGTCTTAATGCCTCTAACATTGCTATCGTATTTACTTCCACCACCACCCACACAGTATGTTCCAGGCACAAACTGCCCTCTGAGTAAAAATCTTGCCTCCCATATCTCTTTTAAACTTTCCCCCTCTCTCATCTTAAAGCCATGCCCTCTAGTATTTGACATTTCAACGCTGGGAAAAAATATATCATCTACCCTATCTACGCCTCTCAGAATTTTATCAACCTCTATCAGGCCTCCCCTCAGCCTCTGATGCTTCAGAGAAAACAATCCAAGTTTGCCTAATCTCTTCTTACAGCTCTTCTTCTTCTTAAGCCCTTGGCTCCTCGGTCTTTCGAGATCTCCCCAGTTGAACCACTCCCAGACATTTGTGCCTGGACCCCTCTTCTCCAGCTGTTCCTGGGGCCACCTCTTTTCCTTTTTCCTTGGGGGTTCCATTTCAGGGCTTGCCGGGTGATGTTTGTGGCGCGTTTTCTGAGGGTGTGTCCAATCCAACCCAATTTTCTCTTTCAAATTTGTAAGTCAATGGGATCCTGGCTTAGCTATTACTCCTTAATCCAGGCATCATTCAGTTTACAACTCAGCGGTATGAATATAGACGAAATGTGTAGGAAGGAACTGCAGATGCAGAGACACAAAAAGCTGGAGTAACATATGTCCTTTGAACCTTTGGGGTAAGATGGTTCTGGATCTGGCTTTAGAAACAAGGAACTGCAGATGCTGGTTAATATATAAAAGAGCACCATGTGCTGGAGTAACTCAGCAGCATCTCTGGAGAACATGGATGGGTGATGTTTCGGGTCGAGAGCCTTCTACAGACTCTAAAGAAGGGTCTCGACCTGAAACATCACCCACCTTTTTTCTCCAGATTTACTCCAGAATTTTGTATCTATCTTAGGAAAGGTTTAGAGGGATACAGGCCTAATGCGGGCAAATGTCAAGTCAAGTCAAGTCAATTTTATTTGTATAGCACATTTAAAAACAACCCACATTGACCAAAGTGCTGTACATCAGTTCAGGTACTAAGGACGAACATACAATGGCACACAAACATAACAGCACATACATAAACAGTTCACAGCACCCCCTCAGAGGGCCTCAAAAGCTAGGGAGTAGAAATAGGTTTTGAGCCTGGACTTAAAGGAGTCGATGGAGGGGGTAGTTCTGATGGGGAGAGGGCCATCTTGGTCAGCACAGACGGGTTGGGCCGAAGGGCCTGTTTCTGTGCAGTATGATTATGGCTATCTATGACTAGTTCAACATTTGTTCCAAACTCCTGTCTAAACATGGTTCTCAAAACGTTGCTGGATATGAAATAAACTGGATATTACAGTTCAAGATGTATAACCAGATGAATTTACTTTTTCTAGGAATGGATCCATTATCGCAAACTGTACCCTAGAGTATGGAAATACCACCCCACCTCCCAATGGGTCAGAAGTGGAGAGACAATTGGTTAATAGTTTAGCAAATGGCACGGATTTAGGAAACGTCACACTTATTCCAGGGACCATCAGTTCTGGTGGTAAGTGTTATAAATTATGCTGCAAATTTCACAATGCAAGAGCTACCTGATTGTTGCAAAGACTGATGTACATGGATAGGACAGGTTCGGAGGGATATGCACCAAAGGTGGGACTAGTATAAATGGGGCACGTTGACTAGTGTGGGCAAGTTGGGCTGAAGGGCTTGTTTCCACAATGTATCACTCTGTGACTCTAACCAGCAGGTTGAAGTTGACTGGTCAATGTTTCTCGTAAAGGTGAAAGGGGTCGGAAATAAAGGTTCCAAAGAGGAAATTCCTCCCACATCCCTCCATAACATTAATAATGTTGTCACCCTGTGAATCAATTGAAAAAAAACTTGCATTAGAGTATGTTCCTTTATAGTAAGTCACAGGGTGATGGAGAGATTTAGTGGCTCTTCGGCCCAGAGTCCATGCCAACTATCAATTACCCATTAATCACATTTTCTGTTCTAACCACCTTCTTGTCAATTCCCTCCAGATTCTCCACTCACCTGAATGAATGAATGAATGAATGAATGAATGAATGAATGAAAACCTTATTGTCACATGAGACAAGTCACAGTGAACTTCTATCCTTGCATACCTTGGCCCCCATCCCTGCACCAGTTCCCCCTTCGTTCTTGCCCCCCCCCCACGGCGGTCCCCCCATTTTAGAAGGATGAGAGGAGATCTTATCGAAACGTATAAGATTATTAAGGGATTGGACACGTTAGAGGCAGGAAACACGTTCCGAATGTTGGGGGAGTCCAGAACAAGGGGCCACAGTTTAAGAATAAGGGGTAGGCCATTTAGAACTGAGATGAGGAAAAACTTTTTCAGTCAGAGTTGTGAATCTGTGGAATTCTCTGCCTCAGAAGGCAGTGGAGGCCAATTCGCTGAATGCATTCAAGAGAGAGCTAGATAGAGCTCTTAAGGATAGCGGAGTCAGGGGGTATGGGGAGAAGGCAGGAACGGGGTACTGATTGAGAATGATCAGCCATGATCACATTGAATGGCGGTGCTGACTCGAAGGGCCGAATGGCCTCCTCCTGCACCTATTGTCTATTGTTCTTCAGGGCGGTCCCCCCACGCCAGGTCCTCCTTTGTTCCTTCCCTTGGCAGCGACTTCCTTACTTCACGGGGACGTCTCGCCCGTCGGTCGGCGCCATCATCGACCGCCGCTGTGACCTCTCAATGAAATATGAGATGCTGTTCCTCAAATGATTCTGGGTGATCAGCCATGATCATGTTGAATGGCTGTGCTGGCTTGAAGGGCCAAATGGCCTCCTCCTGCACCTATTTTCTATGTTTCTATGTTAATTTGCGTTGTGCCTCTGACAGTGGAGGAGGCCCAGGATAGGAATGTCAGTGTGGGAATGGAAGGGGGAGTTAAAGTGTTTAGTCTAAATAACGTCCAAAAATTAAGTATCAGTATAATGTGGAAAATTAACGTGACAAATGCTATGCAAAGCTTCCCTGGGGGAATGGAACACATTGGGTAAGGCTCAGTGGTCGGAAGCCATTATATATATATATATATATATATATATACATACATATATATATATGTATATATATATGTGTGTGTGTGTGTATATATATATATATATATTCAGTCTGAAGAAGGGTCTCGAACTGAAACGTCACCCATTCCTTCTCTCCCGAGATGCTGCCTGACCTGCTGAGTTACTCCAGCATTTACTACACCAAGAACCTTGGGGCAAAGACTATTCCCAACCCATTGTAACTGTCCGTCTTTAGTTTTTTAGTTTTAGATGTACAGGCCCTTCGGCCCACCGAGTCCGTACCAACCAGCGACCCCCGCACACTACACTATCCTACACACACTAGGGACAATTTACATTTATACCAAGCCAATGAACCTAGAAACCTGCACGCCTTTGGAGTGTGGGATGAAACCGAAGATCTCAGAGAAAACGCAAGCAGGTCAAGGGGAGAACGTACAAACTCTGTACGGACAGCACCCGAAATTGGGATTGAACCTGGGTCTCCGGCGCTGTAAAAGCTGTAAGGCAACAACACTACCGTTGCGCCACCGTGCCGCCCACAAATGTCTAATGTAACTGCACCAAAGGCAGATATGCCAAAGAAACAGAATTCCAGTAATGCAAGCCTGGTACCCAGGCTTAATGTGTGACATGCTACTGGAGTCCAGAGTCCTAGTTTCACCTGACATAGATAGTGCAATAATACTCGGATATCAGTCTCAAAAGGACGTGAAGGTACAGAAACTGGACCTAACAGGACACAAATAGAGCAGAAAATTGTGGGTCGTGGGATGATGCAAGTATTAATGTCAGAGGGAAGATTAAAATGAACTTTCCAAAAGACAAAAATTATGAACTAATAATGTTGTTTTCCTCATTCAACATTGTACCACCAGATTCCGCACAATCACAATTCTCCAGTACAACTGAATTACCAACTACATCTGGACCAACAACTGCCAGTACAACAGAATCACCAACTACAACCACGCAAAATCGGGTTGTAGCTAATGTCCCACTCTCTTTCAGTGTTGTTGGTGATTTTGAACCAAGCTTAAATAATCGAAGTTCCCGCAACTTCCGATCCTTGGCTGCCAGTATTACAACTGGGGTAAGTTCCCTTATTCTGTGTTGATCTATTTATTAATCTCTCGTTGATCCTATTGTTTTTACGAAACAATGCCTTAGAACTTCATTTATCCCAGGAGGGAAATTGATCTGCAGACAGTCATAGAAACACAAAATACATGAAACATGAAATTAAAGTGACGAGCAGAAAGGATGGGGGATGTGCAAAGATTGGGGATGGGGGAGGGGGAAGGTTGGAGGGTGGGGGGGGGGGGGGGGGTGGTGGAGGGTCAGTCTACCCCACGACAGAAGGGGGAGGGATTTGATAGCCACAGGGAAGAAGGATCTCCTGTGGCGTTCTGTGCTGCATCTTGGTGGGACCAGTCTGTTGCTGAAGGTGCTCCTCAGGTTGACCAGTGTGTCACGGAGGGGGTGAGCTGTATTGTCCAGGATGCTCTGCAGGAGATGCTTTGAGGAGCATCCTCCCCTCCAAGACCACCTCCCATGGACCCCATATGGATCTAGCTGCCAGAGGAGGTCGCTGACAGGTTTTGGTGCGTTCTTTATCATTTTCTCATTTAGTAAGGAATACAGCCTAAGTATTACTGTAGATATGTTTAATGGCATATTTTCTTTTAGTGTGCTTTAAGTATGAGAAGGTGCAGGAGAGTAATGTTGCATCTCTGAATCTCCAAGGAGATTTGCTGAGTGGATTTTCCTATCTTAAGCCACGTTGACAGAGACAGAGCCATTTCAATCTTTCAAAGGAAAAATGCAGAGTACAATTTTGGGAAAATGTTGTGCAAGGGAACTGGCTGAGTGATGTTGACTGGTTTGCCCCACTGGTTGCTAGCATGGGCCAGCTGGGCTGAACGGCCTCCTTCCCTGTCTTTATGTTCCGTGAGTCTAATACTTGTACAGGACTGAGCAAATGCTTCAGTGATGATGAATGACACAAAGTGCAGGAGTAACTCAGTAGGTCAGGCAGCCTCTCCAAAAGACATGAATAGGCAATGTTTCAGATTGGGACCCTTCTTCGAACTCATTGTCCCGACCCAAAATATCACTTATTCACGTTCTGTCGAAATTCTAGGACAGCGCGGTGGTGCAGTGGTAGAGTTGCTGCCTCACAGCGCCAGAGGCCCGGGTTCAATCCAGACTACGGGTGCTGTCTGTACGGAGTTTTTACGTTCTCCCCATGATCGCGTGGGTTTTCTCCATGTGCTCCAATATCCTCCCACACTCCAAAGACGTACAGGTTTGTAGGTTAACTGGCTTTTGTAAACATTGTTCCTAGCGTGTGGGATAGTGATGGTTTACAGGGTTTGCTCTTTGGCGCGGAATCGATGGGCCAAAGGGGCAGTTTCCGCGCTGTATCTCTAAACTAAACTAAACTAAAAGCCAGATAGACACAAAATGCTGGAGTAACTCAATGGGTCAGGCAGCATTTCTGGAGAGAAGGAATGGGCGACGTTTCGAGGCGAGACCCAAAACGTCACCCATTCTTTCTCTCCAGAGATGCTGCCTGACCTGCGGAGTTACTCCAGCATTTTGTGTCTACCTTCGATTTAAACCAGCATCTACAGTTTTTTTCTTAAACTAAATTCCACCTGAACTGCTAAGTCATTCCAGCACTTTCTGTCTCCTTTTTAAACCAACATCTGCTGTGATACACGTCTCTTTAAACCTTTTGCATGTAATATTAAGCGTCCTGAAATGGACCTCAAGAGTCAAGAGAGTAAAAAATGTTTAATTGTCTTATTTACAAGGGGAATTTATGACAAGGTCTATATACATCATACCAGGGAACACCAGGGGACACCTTTCAACTGTCCTGCCAACTTCCTAAGTTCAGTGAGAGCCATCTCATCAAATAAAAAAACATTACCTTCTACTATAAAGTCATTCAAGTAGAAAGAGGTTCTCGTATTTTTATTGTGTGCTTTGAACTTAAACCTTCCTGACTCATGTAGCACGGAAACAGACCAAGTCATTCATGTTAACCAATATGTCCCATTGAAGCAAGTCCCATTTTCCAATATTTACCCCATATTCTTTATAACCTTTCCTATACTTGCACCTGTCAGGAAAAGTCTCGACTCGAAACGCCTCCCATTCCTTCTGTCAGATATGCTGAGTTACTCCAGCATTTTGTGTCTATCAAGTGTCTTTCATATGTTGCTATTGTACCTCCCTCAACTACCTCCACTGGCAGCTCGTTCCATCTGGGATTCATGGGAGGGGGTCTTGGAGGGGAGGATGCTCCTCAAACTGCAGAGCATCCTGGACAATACAGCTCACCCTCTCTCTCCATGACACTCTGGTCAACCTAAGGAGCACCTTCAGCAACAGACTGGTTCCACCAAGATGCAGCACAGGGCGCCACAGGAGATCCTTCTTCCCTGTGGCTATCAAACTGTACAACTCCTCCCCCTTCTGTCATGGGGTAGACTGAATCACCCCCCCAATTTTTGTACATCTCCCAATCCTTTCCACTCATCATTTTGATTTCATGTTTCGTGTATTTTGTGTTTCATGACTGTTGGCAAATCAATTTTCCTCCTGGGATAAATAAAGTTCTATCGTATTGTATTGTATCGTATCGTATCATATACTCTCTGAGTGAAAAAGTTGCCCCTCAGGTTCCTATTAAATTTCCCCTCTCACCTTAAACCTATGTCCTCTGGTTTTTAATTCCCCCACTGGGTAAAAGACTGCATTAATCCTATCTATTCCTCTCATGATCTTATACACCTTACAGAACCAGGGGCCACAGTTACAAATAAGTGGTGTGTCATTTAGGACTGAGATGAGGAAAAAACTGTTTCACTCAGAGAGTTGTGAATCTGTGGAATTCCCTGCCACAGAAGGCAGTGGAGGCCAAATCACTGGATGTTTTCAAGAGAGAGTTAGATTTAGCTCTTCGGGCTAACGGAAGCAAGGGATGGGGGGAGAAAGCAGGAATGGGGTACTGATTTTGGATAATCAGCCATGGCGATGTTGGCTCAAAGGGCCAAATGGCCTTCTCCTGCACCTATTTTCTATGTATCTATGTTTTTATGTTTCTATATTTCTAAGGTATAATTCTCCAGAGAAAAAAACATGTCTAGCATGCGCTGCTTTAAGCTGCAGGGCTGTGGAACAACTAGCTGAGTGGGGTAACACACTGTAGGTGGTGGCTAACTGCTTGCTGTGCCTATTTGTTCCGATTTTGAAACTGATGTATGAAATGCTTTGGGTAGGAGAAGCAATGGAAGTGGTTGGGAAGTCAAGCCACCTGTCTCTTTAAATTATCCTCCCTGCTCCCACTCTGATTTGTTTGCCTTTTGACAAAAGTTCAGTCTAGTTTGTTGTCTTGTGTACAGAGGTACAGTGAAAAGCTTTTGTTGCGTGCTATCCAGTCATCGGAGAGACAGTACACGATGGCCGGTGATATGGCCACTCAAAATGTTAGTTTGGTTAACATTTCTTAGTTTTGCAGTTTATTTATCAAACGATTGCAAATGAATCCTCATAGATGTATTTCTTTTGCAGCTTGATGCTGTGTACAGACCGGACCCAAATTACCGTCAAGCAATAGTCAATAATTTCAGGTAAGGAATAAACAATTTGCATCTCTTGGCTGTGGGTAGTCAATCAACTTAACATTTTTTAACCTCAACCTAAAGGGAGTGCAAATAGAAAAAAATTCAGGTCCACTGCATGGAACCAACTAATGGCTGGAGTCCTGCCATTAGACCACAGAGAAAATATACCCTAGAACACAGTACAACACAGGAACAGGACTTTCAGTCTGAAGAAGGGGCTCGACCCGAAACATCACCCATTCCTTCTCTCCAGAGATGCTGCCTGTCCCGCTGAGTTATTCCAGCGTTTTGTGTCTATCTTTGGTTTAAACCAGCATCTGCACTTCCTTCCCACACATTGGAAAAGGCCACTATGTTGTCCATCCAAGTAAACCCAACTACCTCCACGTGGTATACACCGATCAGCCAAAACATTATGACCACTGACGGGCAAAGTGAATAACATTGGATCGCGCCCTGCTGCGTATGGGGCTGCACATGGAGGACCAACAGCATATTAGGCAGGTGGTCATAATGTTTTGGCTCATCAAGACATAATGTTTTGGCTGATTGGTGTAAATCCATCTATTCCCAGCCTGTATATGTCTCTGTCTTAATGCCTCTAACATTGCTATCGTATTTACTTCCACCACTACCCACACAGTATGTTCCAGGCACAAACTGCCCTCTGAGTAAAAATCTTGCCTCCCATATCTCTTTTAAACTTTCCCCCTCTCTCATCTTAAAGCCATGCCCTCTAGTATTTGACATTTCAACGCTGGGAAAAAATATATCATCTACCCTATCTACGCCTCTCAGAATTTTATCAACCTCTATCAGGCCTCCCCTCAGCCTCTGATGCTTCAGAGAAAACAATCCAAGTTTGCCTAATCTCTTCTTACAGCTCTTCTTCTTCTTAAGCCCTTGGCTCCTCGGTCTTTCGAGATCTCCCCAGTTGAACCACTCCCAGACATTTGTGCCTGGACCCCTCTTCTCCACTGTTCCTGGGGCCACCTCTTTTCCTTTTTCCTTGGGGGTTCCATTTCAGGGCTTGCCGGGTGATGTTTGTGGCGCGTTTTCTGAGGGTGTGTCCAATCCAACCCAATTTTCTCTTTCAAATTTGTAAGTCAATGGGATCCTGGCTTAGCTATTACTCCTTAATCCAGGCATCATTCAGTTTACAACTCAGCGGTATGAATATAGACGAAATGTGTAGGAAGGAACTGCAGATGCAGAGACACAAAAAGCTGGAGTAACATATGTCCTTTGAACCTTTGGGGTAAGATGGTTCTGGATCTGGCTTTAGAAACAAGGAACTGCAGATGCTGGTTAATATATAAAAGAGCACCATGTGCTGGAGTAACTCAGCAGCATCTCTGGAGAACATGGATGGGTGATGTTTCGGGTCGAGAGCCTTCTACAGACTCTAAAGAAGGGTCTCGACCTGAAACATCACCCACCTTTTTTCTCCAGATTTACTCCAGAATTTTGTATCTATCTTAGGAAAGGTTTAGAGGGATACAGGCCCAATGCGGGCAAATGTCAAGTCAAGTCAAGTCAATTTTATTTGTATAGCACATTTAAAAACAACCCACATTGACCAAAGTGCTGTACATCAGTTCAGGTACTAAGGACGAACATACAATGGCACACAAACATAACAGCACATACATAAACAGTTCACAGCACCCCCTCAGAGGGCCTCAAAAGCTAGGGAGTAGAAATAGGTTTTGAGCCTGGACTTAAAGGAGTCGATGGAGGGGGTAGTTCTGATGGGGAGAGGGCCATCTTGGTCAGCACAGACGGGTTGGGCCGAAGGGCCTGTTTCTGTGCAGTATGATTATGGCTATCTATGACTAGTTCAACATTTGTTCCAAACTCCTGTCTAAACATGGTTCTCAAAACGTTGCTGGATATGAAATAAACTGGATATTACAGTTCAAGATGTATAACCAGATGAATTTACTTTTTCTAGGAATGGATCCATTATCGCAAACTGTACCCTAGAGTATGGAAATACCACCACACCTCCCACTGGGTCAGAAGTGGTGAGACAATTGGTTAATAGTTTAGCAAATGGCACGGATTTAGGAAACATCACACTTATTCCAGTGACCATCAGTTCTGGTGGTAAGTGTTATAAATTATGCTGCAAATTTCACAATGCAAGAGCTATCTGATTGTTGCAAGGACTGATGTACATGGATAGGACAGGTTCGGAGGGATATGCACCAAAGGTGGGACTAGTGTAAATGGGGCACGTTGACTAGTGTGGGCAAGTTGGGCTGAAGGGCCTGTTTCCACAATGTATCACCTGACTCTAACCAGCAGGTTGAAGTTGACTGGTCAATGTTTCTCGTAAAGGTGAAAGGGGTCAGAAATAAAGTTTCCAAAGAGGAAATTCCTCCCAGATCCCTCCATAACACTAATAATGTTCTCACCCGTGAATCAATTAAAAAAAAACTTGCATTAGAATATGTTCCTTTATAGTAAGTCACAGGATGATGGAGAGATTTAGTGGCTCTTTGGCCCAGAGTCCATGTCAACTATCAATTACCCATTAATCACATTTTCTGTTCTAACCACCTTCTCGTCAATTCCCTCCAGATTCTCCACTCACCTGAATGAATGAATGAATGAAAACCTTATTGTCACATGAGACAAGTCACAGTGAACCTCTTTCCTTGCATACCTTGGCCCCCATCCCTGCACCAGTTCCCCCTTCGTTCTTGCCCCTCCCCCCCCCCCACGGCGGTCCCCCCATTTTAGAAGGATGAGGAGATCTTATCGAAACGTATAAGATTATTAAGGGGTTGGACACGTTAGAGGCAGAAAACATGTTCCCAATGTTGGGGGAGTCCAGAACAAGGGGCCACAGTTTAAGAATAAGGGGTAGGCCATTTAGAACTGAGATGAGGAAAAACGTTTTCAGTCAGAGAGTTGTGAATCTGTGGAATTCTCTGCCTCAGAAGGCAGTGGAGGCCAATTCTCTGAATGCATTCAAGAGAGAGCTAGATAGAGCTCTTAAGGATAGTGGAGTCAGGGGGTATGGGGAGAAGGCAGGAACGGGGTACTGATTGAGAATGATCAGCCATGATCACATTGAATGGCGGTGCTGGCTCGAAGGGCCGAATGGCCTCCTCCTGCACCTATTGTCTATTGTTCTTCAGGGCGGTCCCCCCACGCCAGGTCCTCCTTTGTTCCTTCCCTTGGCAGCGACTTCCTTACTTCACGGGGACGTCTCGCCCGTCGGTCGGCTCCATCATCGACCGCCGCTGTGACCTCTCAATGAAATATGAGGTGCTGTTCCTCCAATGATTCTGGGTGATCAGCCATGATCATGTTGAATGGCCGTGCTGGCTCGAAGGGCCAAATGGCCTCCTCCTGCACCTATTTTCTATGTTTCTATGTTATTTTGCATTGTGCCTCACTCTGACTGTGGAGGAGGCCCAGGATAGGAATGTTAGTGTGGGAATGGGAGGGGGAGTTAAAGTGTTTAGTCTAAATAACGTCCAAAAATTAAGTATCAGTATAATGAGGAACATTAACGTGACAAATGCTATGCAAAGCTTCCCTGGGGGAATGGAACACATTGGGTAATACTCATATATATATGTGTGTGTGTGTGTGTGTGCGTGGGTGTGTGTATATCTATGTGTTGTATATATATATATATATATATGTGTGTGTGTGTGTGTGTGCGTGTGTGTATATATATATATATATATGTGTGTGTGTGTATGTATATATATATATATATATAGGTGTATGTGTGTATGTATATATATATATATATGTGTGTGTGAATGTATGTATGTATGGATGTATTTATTCACAAAGTGCTGGAGTAACTCAGCAGGTCAGGCAGCATCTCAGGAGAGAAGGAATGGGTGACGATTCGCGTCGAGACCTTTATTCAGTTTTCTTGGGACTATGTATGTATGTATATATATACGATATTAGAATATACATAAAAATATAATGATATAAAGCTGCTTTACTAAATATTTATATATCTATTTTTTCTTCTCCAGGTACCACTCTGAACAATTTGCAACCTATTTCTTTGAGTATTTCCTATGTGATAGAAAATATGGCTTTCACCAACACACTCAACAACATGAGTTCTACTGAGTTTATAAACCTCACATCTTCAGTGATAAATTGGGTATGTCACAGCAAATCGCTCATACTGTCTGTTGACTTTGCCAAGTGCAGGGACAGACTACTGAGACCAAGTGTAAAGTTTAACCAACTAACCCTTTTTGTTTCTTTTCATTAAACAGCTTAAACCAGTGTTGACATCAGTGTTTGGTGCAAGAACCACGTCCAATTATAATGTCAGTTTTAGGTAAGTCTCCTAAATGCTGACCCTTGTACAGGAGGGGTAGTGTCACCCTAACGTCACAGTGCTGCGCCTGTGAAATAACAGACAATAGGTGCAGGAGTAGGCCATTCGGCCCTTTGAGCCAGCACCGCCATTCAATGTGATCATGGCTGATCATTCTCAATCAGTACCCCGTTCCTGCCTTCTCCCCATACCCCCTGACTCCGCTATCTTTAAGAGCTCTATCTAGCTCTCTCTTGAATGCATTCAGAGAATTGGCCTCCACTGCCTTCTGATGCAGAGAATTCCACAGATTTACAACTCACTGACTGAAAAGTTTTTCCTCATCTCTGTTCTAAATGGCCTACCCCTTATTCTTAAACTGTGGCCCCTGGTTCTGGACTCCCCCAATATTGGGAACATGTTTCCTGCCTCTAACGTGTCCAACCCCTTAATAATCTTATACGTTTCGATAAGATCCCCTCCTGTCCTTGTATTCCAGTGTATACAAGCCTAGCCGCTCCAGTCTTTCAACATATGACAGTCCCGCCATTCCGGGAATTAACCTAGTAAACCTACGCTGCACGCCCTCAATACATAGAAGAGCACAGAACGCGATCAGGCCCTTCAGCCCACAAAGCCCGCGCCGACCATGATGCCAAGTTAAACTAATCTCCTGTGTCGGCATGTGATCCACATCCCTCCATTCCCTGCACATTCATGTGTCTATCTAAGAAGGGTCTCGACCCGAAACACCACCTATTCCTTCTCCCCAGAGATGCTGCCTGCCCCACTGAGTTACTCCAGCTTTTTGTGTTTACTATCTAAAAACCTGTTCCATGCCACTGTGGCACCTTCACGCCCACGTTGGTTTTACATACAGCCTGTCACCACAGGCAACTTGCCAGCAGCCTCACGAGAAGGTCCAGAGCTCAACAACAACTCCAAGGCCAGATGCACTAATTGGGCTTATCTGCACACGGGTTTTGATTGGTGAGAATGTAGGTAAAAGGGGCTTCTGGAATAAATGTGACACAAGGTGTCTGGCTCAGCTAAGTGTCGTTTGTTCTTTGCCTTGTGTCGTGGGATTCAGTAGATCCTACACCACTGTTGTGTCCACCTCCACCACCACCCCTGGCAGCGCGTTCCAGGCCCCCACCACCCTCGATGTGAAAGAAAACTTGCCCGGCACATCTCCTGTAAACGTTGCCCCTCTCAACTTGAAGCTATGACCTCTAGTCTGAAACGTCACCCATTCCTTCTCTCCAGAGATGCTGCCTGTCCCGCTGAGTTACTCCAGCTTTTTGTGTCTATCTTCTTGTCCTTGACATTTCCACCCCAGGGAAAAGGATCTGACTATCTACCCTGTCTATGCCTCTCATAATTTTTTATATACTTTCTTCAGATTCCCCCCCTCTCAACCTCTGAAATACCGGAAAAAATAAACCAAGTGTGTTCAAAATCTTCTAGTTAATAGCCTCCACTCCAGGCAGATTCTGGAAAACCTCCTGCACCCTCTTCAAAGCCTCCACATCGTTCCTGTAATGGGGCACCTAGGACTGCCCGCAATGCTCCACACACAGATAAACCAGAATCCCTTAAAGTTGCAACATGGCTGCCCAACTCATACTCAATGCTCTGTCCATATTTAGGACAGAGATAGATAAATTCTTGTGTAGGGAGAAAACTGCAGGTGCTGGTTAAAATCGAAAATGGAAAATGCTGGAGTAACTCAGCGGGTCAGGCAGCATCTCGGGAGAGAAGGAATGGGTGACGTTTCGGGTCGAGATCCTTCTTCAGACTGAACCTGAAATCTTCAGTCTGAAGAAGGGTCTCGACCCGAAACGTCACCAATTCCTTCTCTCTCTCGAGACGCTGCCTGACCCGCTGAGAGACTCCAGCATTTTGTGTCTACCTTAGACAGATTCTTGATTAGTACGGGTGTCAGGAGTAATGGGTAGAAGGCAGGAGATTGGGGTTAGGAGGGAGAGATAGATCAGCCAAGATTGAATGGCGGAGTAGACTTGATGGGCCGAATAACCAATTTCTGCTCCGATCACTTATGGCCTAATGATACAAGAATGTCAGCGGAAAGTCAATGATTCAGCTCTGTGACAAACGAACATAGAAAAATGATGCAGGAGGAGGCCATTTGGCCCTTCGAGCCAGCACCGCCATTCATTGTGATCATGGCTGATCATCCACAATCAGTAACCCGTGCCTGCCTTCTCCCCATATCCCTTGATTCCACTGGCCCCGAATCGAATTCTCTTTTAAATTCATCCAGTGAATTGGCCTCCACTGCCCTCTGTGGCAGAGAATTCTACAAATTCACAACTCTCTGGGTGAAAAAGTTTTTTTCTCACCTCAGTTTTAAATGGCCTCCCCTTTATTCTTAGACTGTGTGTGGCCCCTGGTTCTGGACTTCCCCCAACATTGGGAACATTTTTCCTGCATCTAGCTTGTCCAGTCCTTTTATAATTTTAATAACGTCTTGTGATTATTTTTTAGCAATGTTGCAACAATGGTGCAAGTATCTACAAACGTGCTGATCAACACCACCAACTTTGCGAATGCAACAATGCTGCGTGATCTACTCATTCAAAATGTCACTGCTTCAGGCTTTGACATTGTCATATCCAGTATTCGCGTGGACGGTAAGTCTCCTGGCGAACTGTGTTACAATAGACAATAGGTGCAGGAGTAGGCCATTCGGCCCTTCGAGCCAGCACCGCCATTCAATGCGATCATGGCTGATCACTCTCAATCAGTACCCCGTTCCTGCCTTCTCCCCATACCCCCTCACTCCGCTATCCTTAAGAGCTCTATCCAGCTCTCTCTTGAAAGCATCCAACAAACTGGCCTCCACTGCCTTCTGAGGCAGAGAATTCCACACCTTCACCACTCTCTGACTGAAAAAGTTCTTCCTCATCTCCGTTCTAAATGGCCTACCCCTTATTCTTAAACTGTGGCCCCTTGTTCTGGACTCCCCCAAAATTGGGAACATGTTTCCTGCTTCTAATGTGTCCAATCCCCTAATTATCTTATATGTTTCAATAAGATCCCCCCTCATCCTTCTAAATTCCAGTGTATACAAGCCCAATCGCTCCAGCCTTTCAACATACGACAGTCCCGCCATTCCGGGAATTAACCTAGTGAACCTACGCTGCACGCCCTCCATAGCAAGAATATCCTTCCTCAAATTTGGAGACCAAAACTGCACACAGTACTCCAGGTGCGGTCTCACCAGGGCCCGGTACAACTGTAGAAGGACCTCTTTGCTCCTATACTCAACTCCTCTTGTTACGAAGGCCAAGATTCCATTGGCTTTCTTCACTGCCTGCTGTACCTGCATGCTTCCTTTCATTGACTGATGCTCTAGGACACCCAGATCTCGTTGAACTCCCCCTCTTCCTAACTTGACACCATTCAGATAATAATCTGCCTTTCTATTCTTACTTCCAAAGTGAATAACCTCACACTTATCTACATTAAACTGCATCTGCCATGTATCCACCCACTCACACAACCTGTCCAAGTCACCCTGCAGCCTTATTGCATCTTCCTCACAATTCACCCTACCCCCCAGCTTAGTATCATCTGCAAATTTGCTAATGGTACTTTTAATCCCTTCGTCTAAGTCATTAATGTATATTGTAAATAGCTGGGGTCCCAGCACCGAACCTTGCGGTACCCCACTGGTCACTGCCTGCCATTCCGAAAGGGCCCCATTTATCCCCACTCTTTGCTTTCTGTCTGTCAACCAATTTTCTATCCATGTCAGTACCCTACCCCCAATACCATGTGCCCTAATTTTGCCCACTAATCTCCTATGTGGGACCTTGTCGAAGGCTTTCTGAAAGTCGAGGTACACCACATCCACTGACTCTCCTCTGTCAATTTTCCTAGTTACAGCCTCAAAAAATTCCAGTAGATTTGTCAAGCATGATTTCCCCTTCGTAAATCCATGCTGACTCGGAATGATCCCGTTACTGCTATCCAAATGCTCAGCAATTTCGTCTTTTATAATTGACTCCAGCATCTTCCCCACCACTGATGTCAGACTAACTGGTCTATAATTACCCGTTTTCTCTCTCCCTCCTTCCTTAAAAAGTGGGATAACATTTGCTATCCTCCAATCCACAGGAACTGATCCTGAATCTATAGAACATTGAAAAATGATCTCCAATGCTTCCACTATTTCTAGAGCCACCTCCTTAAGTACCCTGGGATGCAGACCATCAGGCCCTGGGGATTTATCAGCCTTCAGTCCCATCAGTCTACCCAAAACCATTTCCTGCCTAATGTGGATTTCCTTCAGTTCCTCCATCACCCTAGGTTCTCCGGCCCCTAGAACATTTGGGAGATTGTGTGTATCTTCCTCAGTGAAGACAGATCCAAAGTAACGGTTTAACTCGTCTGCCATTTCTTTGTTCCCCATAATAAATTCCCCTGCTTCTGTCTTCAAGGGAGCCACATTTGCCTTGACTATTTTTTTCCTCTTCACGTACCTAAAAAAACTTTTGCTATCCTCCTTTATATTATTGGCTAGTTTACCGTCGTACCTCATCTTTTCTCCCCGTATTGCCTTTTTAGTTAACTTTTGTTGCTCTTTAAAAGAGTCCCAATCCTGTCTTCCCACTCTTCTTTGCTATGTTATACTTCCTCTCCTTAATTTTTATGCTGTCCCTGACTTCCCTTGTCAGCCACAGGTGTCTCTTACTCCCCTTAGAGTCTTTCCACCTCTTTGGAATAAATTGATCCTGCAAACTCTGCATTATTCCCAGGAATACCTGCCATTGCTGTTCTACCGTCTTCCCTGCTAGGGCCTCCTTCCAGTCAATTTTGGCCAGCTCCTGCCTCATGCCTCTGTAATCCCCTTTGCTATACTGTAATACCGACACTTCCGATTTTCCCTTCTGCCTTTCCATTTGCAGAGTAAAACTTATCATGTTGTGATCACTGCCTCCTAATGGCTCTTTTACCTCTAGTCCCCTTATCAGATCAGGATCATTACACAACACAAAATCCAGAATTGCCTTCTCCCTGGTAGGCTCCAGTACAAGCTGTTCTAAGAATCCATCTCGAAGGCACTCTACAAACTCTCTTTCCTGGGGTCCATTTCCAACCTGATTTTCCCAGTCTACCTGCATGTTGAAATCTCCCATAACCACCGTAGCATTACATTTTTGACACGCCAATTTTATCTCCTGATTCAACTTGCACCCTATGTCGAGGCTACTGTTTGGGGGCCTATAGATAACTCCCATTAGGATCTTTTTACCCTTACAATTTCTCATTTCTATCCATACTGATTCAACATCTCCTGATTCTATGTCACCCCTTGCAAGGGAATGAATATCATTCCTTACCATCAGAGCAACCCCACCCCCTCTGCCCACCTGTCTGTCTTTTCTATACGTTGTGTAACCCTGAATATTCAGTTCCCAGCCCTGGTCCTCTTGTAGCCATGTCTCAGTGATCCCTACAACATTATACTTGCCCATGACTAACTGAGCCTCAAGCTCATCCACTTTATTTTTTATACTACGCGCATTTAAGTACAACACTTTAACTTCTGTATTCACCTCCCCTCTCACACTGGTCACAATTGGCCCTGCCCTTAATTTCTTTTCCCCTCTAGAACCTCTGTTCCCATTCTTCCGAGAGTCTTTTGCAATATCTCCTGTATTCCCTTTTTTTTTACCTCATCTTCATATTCACAATTTGTTAACCCCTCCCCCCCACAACTTAGTTTAAAGCCACAGGTGTCACACTAGCAAACCTACCTGCCAGAATGTTTGTCCCCCTGCTGTTAAGATGTAACCCGTCCCTTTTGTACAAGTCACCCCTAGCCCAGAAGAGATCCCAGTGGTCCAGAAATCTAAATCCCTGCTCTCTGCACCAGCCCCTCAGCCATAAATTCATACCCTCTATCTCTCTGTTCCTGGCCTCACCAGCACGAGGTACCGGTAGCAGTCCAGAGATAACCACCTTCGACGTCCTACTTCTCAGTGTTTTTCCCAACTCTCTAAACTCCCGCTGTAGCACCTCCTTCCTCTTCCGCCCGACGTCATTCGTGCCCACATGCACAACGACTTCAGGTTGATCGCCTTCCCTCACTAGGATTTTCTGAAGCCGGCCCGTGATGTGTTGAACCCTGGCACCAGGGAGGCAACAGACCATCCTCAAGTCCCTCCTGCTGCCACAGAATCTTCTGTCCGTCCCTCGGACGATGGAGTCACCGACCACTGCGGCTCTTCCTGACTTCGGTCTCCCCTGTCGAGTATCCTTGCCAACAGGTCCGCTACTCGGACTGGAAACGTCTTCTGCCCCGACAGTTCCCAAGAGAGTATACCTATTTGCAATAGGCACAGCCACTGGGGTCTCCTGTAGTCCTCGTCCACTCCCCCCTGAAACAGTCTCCCACATTCGCTCGACCTGGACCCTTGGCGTGACAGCCTCACAGCAGGTCCTGTCGAGGAAACTCTCGCATTCCCGGATGGCCCTGAGGTCATCCAACTGCCTCTCCAACTCCACCACACGTCCCTTCAGGAGCTGCACCTGGACACAGTTCTTGCAGGTGTAGCTCCCAGAAGCTCCAGCAACGTCCCTGTCTTCCCACATCCTGCAGGAAACACACTGCACCAACTTTTCCGCCATTACCTTGTGTCTGGCTTAAAACAATTGTAACCTCCTCACCTCAGCCTCCTCGCCGAAGACTCGCAGCCAAAGACTCGCACTTCCCTCACAGGGCACTTCCCTCACAGGGTTGCACCCTTTTGCAAGTCTTGCTTATATCACCAATTAAATTACCTGATTGTCCAATTTACCAGACTTCTCACTTAAATGATCAACCAATCCACGTATTCTCTTCTGACTGACTTATTACACTAATTCCCACTCACTTACAGCCAATGGTGGTCCTCTCTCCAACTTCCCGACCTTTACGATCGACACTTTACATAGAAACATAGAAAATAGGTGCAGGAGTAGGCCATTTGGCCCTTCGAGCCTGCACCGCCATTCAATATGATCATGGCTGATCATCCAGCTCAGTAACCTGTACCTGCCTTCTCTCCATACCCCCTGATCCCTTTAGCCACAAGGGCCACATCTAACTCCCTCTTAAATATAGCCAATGAACTGGCCTCAACTACCTTCTGTGGCAGAGAATTCCACAGATTCACCAATCTCTGTGTGAAAAAAAACGTTCTCATCTCGGTCCTAAAAGACTTCCCCCTTATCCTTAAACTGTGACCCCTTGTTCTGGACTTCCCCAACATCGGGAACAATCTACCTGCATCTACCTGTCCAACCCCTTAAGAATTTTGTAAGTTTCTATAAGATCTCCCCTCAAACTTCAAAATTCCAGCGAGTACAAGCCGAGTCTATCCAGTCTTTCTTCATATGAAAGTCCTGCCATCCCAGGAATCAATCTGGTGAACCTTCTCGGTACTCCCTCTATGGCAAGAATGTCTTTCCTCAGATTAGACGACCAAAACTGTACGCAATACTCCAGGTGTGGTCTCACCAATGCCCTGAACAACTGCAGCGGAACCTCCCTGCTCCTATACTCAAATCCCCTCGCTATAAATGCCAACATACTATTCGCTTTCTTCACTGCCTGCTGCACCTGCATGCCTACTTTCAATGACTGGTGTTCAACTTGGAGCTCAAAGTCCTGCCTTCTGTAAATGGATTACAGTTGACTGATCATAGTTACCCAATGTCAGTCAACTGGGACCTTGTTCTGAACTATGGACCAACAGTCAATGGTAGACCAGCATCTGCAGTTCCTTCCTACACGATGGTCATTGGAGCTTTAGTGTCACATGTTTGCATAGAATTCACTAAAGTATTGCCATATAAGAGGCCAATTCACTGGATGTTTTCAAGAGAGATTTAGCTCTTAGGGCTAACGGAATCAAGGGATATGGGAAAAGCAGGAACGGTGCTACTGATTAGGATGTTCAGCCATGATCATATTGAATGGCGGTGCTGGCTCAAAGGGCCGAAAGCACCTATTTTCCATGGTTCTATGATATGTGCCAAATGCAGGCAGGTGGGCCTAGTGTAGATGGGGCATGTTGGGCCGAGGGGCCCGTTTCTGTGCTGTGTCACTCTATGATGGACGTGTGGACTTGACTTCTGAAGGTCTCACTTCTGAAACGTCGCCCATTCCTTCTCTCCAGAGATGCTGCCTGGCCCGCTCCTGCTTTTTGTGTCTATTCGATGTGGACTTGACATCTAGTTGTTGTTCCTCCCACAGGTTTGGCCCTTACCACTCAAAGCTTACCACTGCAGCTCCGCTTCACCAATCTAAACTTCACAAATGACCTCACCATGCGAGGAAGCGCCAGGTTCAAAGGCCTCAGCGCCAACATCACGAATGTGGTACGTACTCCGTCTGTGGTTCTTGGTTCTTGGTCCTCCAAAATATTCCAAATGGAGTTTAAACTGGAGGTGGCGGAGTATGGACTTAAGCAAGAAGGGCTTCTTGGAGAAGAAGAGCTGCCTTAAACTTAGTTGCCGAGATGCTGTGTGAAGTTGCATCTAACTTTCTGTAGCTGCAAGATATTTTATGAATGACGTTTCTGGTTACGGTTTGCGCTATGCTTAATTAAGATGGGTTATTGCATGCCAATTCCACAAGGTGAAAACTATCACAAACGTGGAATTAAAACGTCTATATCTTCCTCACCCCCCCCCATCCCCCTCTCCCCTCCCTCCCCTGAAACCTCGCTAGCCTTGCACCATCCGCCCACCACCCCCCATCCCCAAATGCAGCATTCACAATGGACACACCATTCACAACTTTTATCTCCCCCAGTTTAACAATTTGCAAGTCTTTATCCTTTTAGGCTCACACCTGTCTTTTCATCTCTGGTTTTTATAGAAAATAGGTGTAGGAGGAGGCCATTCGGCCCTTCGAGCCAGCACCGCCATTCATTGTGATCATGGCTGATCATCCACAATCAGTAACCTGTGCCTGCCTTCTCCCCATATCCCTTGATTCCACCAGTTCCTAGAGCTCTATCTAACTCTCTTTTATCTAACAATCTGCTTATCAGGGGTATGGGGAGAAAGCAGGAACGGGGTACTGATTGAGAAGGATCAGCCATGATCACATTGAATGGCGGTGCTGGCTCGAAGGGCCGAATGGCCTACTCCTGCACCTATTGTCTATTGTCTATCAGGTAACCTCCTCACCTGGGTTCACCTATGACTGGTCGTGCCTCTCTACCCCAGCTCCTGCCCCTCTCTACCCCAGCTCCTGCTCCTCTCTACCCCAGCTCCTGCCCCTCTCTACCCCAGCTTTCTTTCCTGTGCCCTCCCCACCCCTACAATCAGTCTGAAGAAGGGTCCTATCTCAAAACGTCACCTATCCATGTTCTCTAGGGATGCTGCCTGACCCGCTGAGTTACTCCAGCACTTTGTGTCTTTCTTCGGTACATACCAGCATCTACAGTTGCTTGTGATCACAGTAAAACCTCGATCTTTCCTTGGGCCACTGACAGGAGGTGATATTTTCACCATTGTTGCTGGATCCAATGTTATTTTTTGTTTGCCTCCATCTATTTTACTTAATGGGAAACAAAAAGATTGTTGGTGTTGCCAACTTCCTCACTCCCATATTCGGGACAATGTGATGTCACCGCCCCGCGCCCCAGGTGACCTCACCCAGTCAGCGGCCACGTGCTCCCGCTCCACCAATGGCGGCCGCTGGCTGGGTGAGGTCACATGGGGCGGTGACGTCACCCTTTGTCCCGTATTTGGGAGTGAGGAAGTTGGCAACCCTACTAAAGGGGATAAGGGCGGTCCTACACAGAACAAACCAATTTAGCCCAAAATACGGGATGTCCCGGCTAATACGGGACAGTTGGCAACTCTAGATATGGTACCACTGTACTGGAACATGGATCAGTGCAGCACAGGAACATGCCCTTCATTCTGTAAAGTCTGTGCTGTACATGATGCCAAGATCAATTAAACATGATCCTTATCCCTCCATTCCCCGCATGTTCACTCCTTTTTATGTCTGACAAGGTGACAAAAACATTCTGTTTAATGTGAAGTGTGTGACTGTTTTACTCAGTGCTCTCTGCTGTGGCTTTGCTTCTGTTAAAACATGTGCTTTTGTGTTCTAGGTGAACAATATCTACATGAATAATCCCAACTTCGTCGATATCGTAGTTAATGAATTTAGGTAAGTACCATGCTCCTCCATCGCTCAAAGAAAGTGTGGTTCCTTCTCTCCAGAGATGCTGCCCATCCCGCTGAGTTACTCCAGCATTTTGTGGCTGTCTTTACGGGTGTCAGAGGTTATGGGAAGAAGACAGGAGGGGGAGATAGATCAGCCGTGATTGAATGGCGGAATAGACTTGGTGGGCCGAATGGCCTAATTCTGCTCCAATCACTGATTGGCATGGGGCGGTGATGCCACCCTCTGTCCCGTATTTGGGAGTGAGGAAGTTGGCAACCCTACTAATACGGGACAAGGGCGGTCCCTTACGGGACAAACTAATTTAGCCCAAAATACGGGATGTCCCGGCTAATACGGGACAGTTGGCAACCCTAAACAGTACAGCACAGGAACAGGCCTTTCAGTCCACCACATCTGTGCTAAACATGATAATAATAATAATAATAATAATATTCATTTATTGTCATTGCAACGAGTACAACGAAATTAAAAAATAGCCAATCCTGACGGTGCGTAAAAACATATATGCAATAAATGCAAAAACAAATAAATACAATTATATTAAGTACAAAAGATTTTTTAACAGTGTTGCCTAGTGCAGAAGGTAGTGTTCAGTTCTCGTATGGCCCTGGGGTAAAAACTGTTCTTAAGTCTGTTTGTTCGGGATTTGATCGACCTGAAACGTCGACCAGAGGGCAGATGAACAAACAGACGGTGGCCGGGGTGGGATGGATCTTTTATTATTTTGCCTGCTCTACTGAGGCAGCGTAGGCTGAACAGGTGCTCCAGGGAGGGCAGTGAGCAGCCGATGATCTTCTGGGCCGTCGTGATGACCCTCTGAAGGGCCTTCCTGTCCTTTTCTGAGCAGCTGGCATACCATGTGGTTATACAGTATGCCAGCACACTCTCGATGGAGCAGCGATAGAAGGACATCATGAGCTTCTCCTGCAGGTTGGTTTTCCTGAGGATCCTCAGGAAATGGAGTCTCTGCTGTGCCTTCTTCACTGTGGTGATGGTGTTGGTAGACCAGGTAAGATCCTCTGCGATGTGCGTACCCAGGAACCTGAAAGCGGGTACCCTTTCCACACAGACCCCATTGATGTAGAGTGGGTCGTATTCTACACTGGTTTTCCTGAAGTCAATTATAAGTTCCTTTGTTTTGGAGGAGTTCAGGACAAGATTGTTCACTGAACACCATGCTGCCAAACTTTGGATTTCATCCTTGTAGGCTGTCTCATCTCCTCCTGAGATGAGTCCAACCACAGTCGTGTCATCCGCGAACTTGATGATGGTGTTGGTGGGATGGGTGGGGGCGCAGTCGTGAGTGTAGAGGGAGTAAAGGATGGGGCTCAACACACAGCCCTGTGGTGAGCCGGTGCTCAGTGTAATGGTGGAGGAGAGGTGAGGGCCTATTTTGACGGTCTGGGGGCGGTTGGTCAGGAAGTCCTTGATCCATTGGCAGATGGTTTGGGAAAATCCAAGGTCGGAAAGTTTTGTGACCAGTCTGCTCGGGATGACCGTGTTAAAGGCAGAGCTGAAGTCGAGGAAGAGCATCCTCACATAGCTCCCCTGGTGTTCAAGGTGGGTCAGTGCAGTATGAAGAGCAGTGTCGATGGCATCCCCTGTAGACCTATTTGCTCTGTAGGCAAACTGGTATGGGTCGAAGGTGGGTGGGAGGCTGGCTTTGATGTGCTGCAGGACCAGTCTCTCGAAGCACTTTGTGATGACCGGTGTGAGTGCTACCGGACGGTAGTCGTTAAGGCCGCTGATGACAGACTTTTTCGGCAGTGGGATGATTGTGGCGGACTTCAGGCAGGGAGGGATGGTGGATTTTAAAAGGGACAGGTTGAAGATTTTTGTGAAGACCTCAGATAATTGGTCTGCACATTCCATCAGCACTTTGCCCGTCACACCATCGGGGCCTGCAGCTTTCCTGGGATTCACTGCTCTGAGCACGCGCTTAACATCATACTCCTGCACAGTGAAGGTGTTGCTGTCAGGTGCTGGAGAGGGTGTTATGTCTGCCACTGCAGCTTTCACCTCGAAATGAGCAAAGAAACAGTTAAGTTCCTCTGCCAGCGAGGCGTCGCCGTCGGCAGTCGTGCGGTTGCTGGTCTTGTAGTTGGTGATGTGCTGGATGCCTTGCCATACCCGCCGTGGGTCATTGTTGGTAAAGTGGTCCTCAATCTTCCTCTTGTAGGACGCTTTGGCATCCTTGATGCCTCTCTTCAGGTTGGTTCTAGCAGCACTGTATAGAGCTCTATCACTAGACCTGAAGGCGGTGTTACGGTCCTTGAGGAGAGACCTGAGATCCTTTGTCATCCAGGGCTTCTGATTGCGATACAACCGGATACGTTTGTCGACGGTGACATTGTCAACACAGTTTTGGATGTAGCAGAGTACAGTTGATGTATACTCCTCCAAGTCCTGATCCTCAAAAATATCCCAGTTGGTCCTTTCGAAGCAATCCTGCAGCTGCGAGGAAGCTCCTTCAGGCCATGTCTTAACAGTCTTTATGGTGACTGGAGCTTTCCTCCTGAGTGGGGTTTATGCTGGAGTTAAGAATATGGACAGGTGATCTGACTGCCCCAGGTGTGGTAGTGGTGCTGACCTGAAACCCTTCTTAATATTTGAATAAACCTTGTCTAGTGAGTTTTTCCCCCTGGTAGCACATCTTATGTGTTGTTCAAGTTTCGGGAGAACTGACTTTAGGTCTGCATGATTGAAGTCCCCGGCTATGATGTGGGCTGCTTCTGGATATGTGCTCTGTTGTGAGTTTATTGCACCGAGCAGGTAGCCTAAAGCTGTGCTAGCGTTAGCATTCGGTGGGATGTAGACTGCTGTTACTATAACCCTGTAAATTCACGAGGAAGGTAAAAAGGCCTGCATTTAACTGTTAGGAACTCCAGATCAGGAGAACAATGGCTATCCATGATTTGGATGTTAGTGCACCAGTTGTTGTGCACGTAAATGCATAACCCCCCCCCCTTGCTCTTACCGGAGTCGATGTTTCTGTCCCAGCGAAACGCTGTACGCCCGGCTAGCTCAATGGCTCCGTCTGGGATAAGTGGATGAAGCCATGTCTCTGTTACTAAGAGAATGCAACAGTCCTCCACGAGTTTGTTTGCTGATATCTGTAGTTTTAGTTCGTCCATTTTGTTGATGATGGATCTGACGTTGGTGAGAAACATGCTGGGTAGCGGTGGTTTGTGTGGCTGTCTCTTTAGCTTGGCAAGTATACCGGACCGGCGTCCTCGCTTTTGCTTCCTGTTTCTCCTCCGCCTGGGACGCCTGTTCGCGCCGACAACTATCCACGGAGAGCCCGGTGTCCTGGCTATCTCTTCCGGTATATTTCGTGGGTGTAGCAATTCGCTCGTAAGGTCCCGATTGCACTGGAATCCTATGATCAGAAGATCCTTGCGGTTGTAAGTAGGATTTGCCTGATTTGCATGACTAAAATTGACTAACAGACATAACACAGATAAAAAGCACCGAAAGGGAGAGCTGTGAGCCGCTGCGTCCGTGCGCGCCGCCATCTTGACATAGATAAACTATTCTTCACTGCCTGCACGTTATCCATATCCCTCCACTCCCTCCTAAACTTATTCTCCTGCCTTCTCCCCATAACCCCTGACTAATCAAGAATCCATCTATCTCTCTCTGAAAAATATCCATTGATTTGGCCTCCACAGCCTTCTGTGGCAAAGAATTCCACAGATTCACCACCCTCTGACTAAAGAAATTCCTCCTCCTCTCCTTCCTAAAAGAACGTCCTTAAATTCTGAGGCTGTGCCCTCTGGTCCCAGACTCTCCCACTAGTGGAAACATCCTCTCCACATCCACTCTATCCAGGCCTTTCACTATTCCGTACATTTCAATGAGGTCCCTCCTCATTCTTCTGACCTCCAGCGAGTACAGACCCAGTGCCATCAAATGCTTAATTGATCTAACGCTGAATATTAATTGATTTGTATTGATATTGAACAATTGAATGTCATGTCAACGCTTATTTTTGGTTCTGTTTCTATTTATCTAGGAGTGGTTCAGTTGTGAGCAGCACGGCTATCACTGTGCAACCAAACACCATATCGCAAGCTGAGGCAGCCCAAACACTGGCTAATAACACAGCACAGTTTGCCAATGCGGGTCTACATTTGGATGTCAACGCCCTCACCAACACAAGTATGTTGCTATTGTTGCTCTTGAGGGAGTGCAGCGTAGGTTAATCCCCGGGATAGTGGGACTGATATATGATGAACGAATGTATCACAAAATGCTGGAGTAACTCAGCAGGTCAGGCAGCATCTAGGAGAGAAGGAATGGGTGAGGTTTCAGGTCGACACCCTTCTTCAGACCCGACCCGAAACGTCACCCATTTCTTCTCTCCTAGATGCTGCCTGACCTGCTGAGTTACTCCAGCATTTTGTGATACCTTCGATTTGTACCAACATCTGCAGTTATTTTCCTACACAACTATGATGAAAGAATGGATCAACTGGGCTTATATTCACTGGAATTTAGAAGGATGAGAGGGGATCTTATAGGAACATATAACATTCTTAAGGGATTGGACAGGCTAGATGAAAACAGCACCAGTGAAGAAAGGTCCCAATCCAAAATGTCACTTAACCTCGTGTTTTCCAGAATGCTGTGCGACCTACTGAATTTAGTTTGGTTTAGTTTTGTGCTGTACCGTGTGGAAATAGGCCCTTCGGCCCATTGAGTCCATGCTGGTCAATGATCACCCGCAGACGAGTTCTATCCCACACACCAGGGACAATTTTAATCAAGCCAATTAACCTGCAAAACTGCACGTTTTTGGAGCGTGGGAGGAAACTGGAGCACCCGGAGAAAACCCACACGGTCACGGGGAGAACGTACAAACCCCGTACAGACAGCACCTGTGGTCAGGATGGAACCCGGGTCTCTGGCACAGTGAGGCAGACACTCTACCGCTGCGCCACCGTGCCACACAAACTGTTGCTCTAGCACTTTGTGTGTTTTTCTCATTGTAAACAAACACTTGCTGTTCCTTTGTTTCTGTGCGCCTGTGAAATGCTTGACCTTTTGTTTCTCGTTCCCAGCAACCACGCCAACCGCAGCAGGCACCACCATCACGTCAGGCACCACCATCACCACGGCAGGCACCACCATCACCACGTCAGGCACCACCATCACCACGTCAGGCACCACCATCACCACGGCAGGCACCACCATCACCACAACCGGTGCTACGGTCAACCAGCCAACTCCAACACGACCATTCCCAAGTTATGCTATTGCCATCATCGTCATTGGTGTTCTCCTTCTCATTGCCGTGCCCTTCGTTATTGTTCTGGTGAGTTCACATAACGGCCAACGACTGAGGCAAAACCATAATCACCACACCTCTTTAATCATCAACAAAGCACTGTATTTTTTTTAAATTACCAAACATAATTGTAATCAACTATTTACAAAAATACAGTGCAAAATTATAAACAAATCCACCACCATAACTCAGCGGGACAGGCAGCATCTCTGGAGAGAAGGAATGGGTGATGTTTCGGGTCGAGACCCTTCTTCAGACTGATGTCAGCGGAGAGGGAGATGCATAGATAAGGAAGTGTAAGGTGTGAAAACAGGACAAAGGGAATGTGGATCAAGGAAAATGTGGAACAGATCATTGTTAGCTGGGAGAAGATAAAGCAAACAGAGATAAAATGTAGTTGTAAACAGTACGACAGGTTGGAGAACTGGGAAGGGGAGGGGTGGAGATAGAGGGAAAGCAAGAGCTACTTGAAGTTAGAGAAGCAATGTTCATACCGCTGGGGTGTAGGCTGCCTAAATGAAATATGAGGTGCTGTTCCTCCAATTTGCGCTGGGCCTCACTCTGACAAAGGAGGAGGTCCAGGACAGAAAGGTCAGTGTGGGGATGGGAGGGGGAGTTAAAGTGTTTAGTGACCGGTAAGGCAAATGTAGAAACATGGCAGAGTCTAGTTTAAAATAAAAAGAGAACCGAGAGAAAAAGGAAATGAGAGAACCTGGACAAAGTCTAAAGTCTAAACTCTAATATGTCTCCTCGTGTTTTCTTTCTGCAGTGTGTTAAGACTGGTTATTGTTCCAAAGTGGCAAACGCCTTCCGGTCGGAATCTCCTGAGATTTCGGATACGCGACTTCCAATGTTTGGGGTAAGTGCCCTCCGTACACAACATGCCAGCATCAGAATGACGAATTGCCCTAACTTAAGCTGAACAGTCCTTTGTACCCAGAAGGAACACAGTGGCACAGCGGGTAGAGCTGCTGCCTCACGTTCCCACATACCTGGGTTCCATCCTGTCCTCAGTTCTTTCTTATTTCAGTTCAGTTTAGTTTATTGTCAGGTGTACCTGAGGTACGGTGAACAGCTTGTGTTGCGTGCCAACCAGTCAGCGGAAAGACAATACGTGATTACAATTGATCCGTCCACAGTGTACAGACACATGATCAGGGAATAATGTTTAGTGCAGAGTAAAGCCAGCAAAGTCCGATCAAGGATAGTCCCAGGGTCACCAAAGAGGTAGATAGTAGTTCAGGACCGCTCTCTACTCCCTATTAAATCTTGCCCTTGCACCATCAACCTATGGTTCTTGATCCCCCTACCCTGGGTAAAAGACTCTGCATTCACCCCATCAATTTCCCTCATGATTTGACACACCTCTGTTCAGCCTCCTGTGCTCCAAGGAATAAAGTCCTAGCCTGCCCAATCTCTAGCTCAAGCCCACGAGTCCTGGCAACACCCTCGTAGGTTTGCTCTGAACTCTCTCCAGCTGAATGTGTTGATGGTTGCTGGATAAATTTGCTTCTTCTGTCCCCACTTTAGAGGCTGTCCCACAACTTCAACTGATGAGACACCAAAGAGACCAGAGCTTTGGATTCACGGGGAAAAGTTGACATGGATTTTGAAGATCACAAATGAGGAATATTGACTGCAGTACTTTTCTAAAAAACAACCAAACCAATGCATGAGTATCTTAATGAACCAAGGTTTCATCATGCTAATTCTTTCAAATCAAATCAATTTATAAAGTGGTAGTTACCAGGTTTTCCTTCATAATGAAAAATATACATATTGTTATGTTGTATGGATGTGGCTGTATCAAGAATTTGCTTTTAATGGGAGTTTTGTGCTAAATTTATATTTGTTTGTAAAGTTTTGTCTCTGAACTGGTATATACATTATGTTGGCCCAAATCAGCTTTCTGTCTAATTGTTGATGGTCCCGTGATGTGTGGAAGCTTACTTGCTTGCAGGCATCTCCAATGTTCTGCCATCAACAAAACCGTAACCTGCATTGAGTGAGTGAAGTTTTATTTCACTTGCAAGTGAATTGTACACTGGTGTCTGCTGTTTTATTTACTGGAGGGCCAAGTGAAACAAGTATGAAGCTGGGGCATTGAGGTGAAATGAGAATCAGGAGTTTGTGCACTTCAGTGATGGTGGGATCCACTGCTTACATCCTTGGCAAAAGGCCAAAGCACATACTGTGACCAGTTTAACTCGGGGTTTGCTTGGTGTTGCCCCAGACTGGTTAGTTTTCAGGTAACACAGAAACCAACCCCAGCTAAAGGGCAATCTGAGATCAGAAACACAACCGAGCTGCCTCGGATGTGTGCGCACGGATGAAAGTTGTACGTGGCCCTGGCTTGCAAGCTCAATGTTAACCTTATTGTCTTGGTGCCAAAGATAGACAAACAATGCCGGAATAACTCAGCGACACAAGCAGCCTCTCTGGAGAGAAAGACTGGGTCGAGACCCTTCTTCAGACTGCTGTTGCTTCTTGTGGGAGAGTCAATGGTGGACATCTCAGTACACAGGATGGAAGCCACATCTTCAGAGATAGAGGGTGGTCAATGTCATTAATCAGAGGCAGATCACCTCAAGTGCACCCATGCTTGCTTCCTCCTGCACACTTTGGAGCTCTGATGCTAGGTACGTGCTTTAATGAGAGTCTTCATTGCATGTGGACATGGACCACTGTTTACGTAGCTTTACAAAACACATCTTCACTGCCGGTCAGCACTGTTTTGACTTATGATACACCTTGGGTGTGTAGGGGAAAGCATTATTTATAAGGATACCCTGTCTTGCAGTAACATTGTGTGAGCCAGTGGCAAAGACAGGAGGTCCAGGACACTGGGGTGCAATTGTAGAATGCGGTCGCATTCATCTGCTATGATCCACTGCAGGGGGACTTTGTCCATTAGTGCAGTGAAGAGTTTTAAAACATTGTGTTTCAGAGTCCACGTGCCTGTCACCCACCCCCCCCCCCCCCCCTGCCCCCCCCCAACAACACAACCTCAAGGCTCAGATGCCCAAGATGGACATGCCAATGATACGAGGCATATACACCATTAACCTGCAGCTTGCCGGAGGTTAAGGGGAGAAGGCAGGGGATTGGGGTTAGGAGGGAGAGATAGATCAGCCATGATTGAATGGTGGAGTAGACTTGATGGGCCGAATGGTCTCCTCCTGCTCCTATCACGTATGACCTTATGACTTTTTAATTAAAATCGTTGAAGGTAGCGATGAATATTTAGTTCACATCATAGATTGTATAGACATGTAAGGATTTAACTTATGTTTTATAGTTTTGTATCTTTCCACTAAGTTTCACTAACTGTATCAGACATTACGGCTCAAACTAAGGTGGGAAGTGGCATGTTGCCAATGGAAACATAAAACAAGTCGCCCATGCCTTGTTTGAAATGCTGATTTTATCGAGACTTTGAATCTCACTGTTAAAGCAAGAAGGATTCCAGACTGTTTTGATTTGTAAACCTAGTGTTTGAGGCTGAATCAGGACTGTCAGCCTGAGTGTGTGAGTGGGAGACGTAACCACTACATTATATAAACTGGTCACCTCCGGTTGCAAATGTATACTGATCCCTTGTGTTTCAAAAGGAGCTTGAAGTTAGTTTTGCAATTGGAAGAAATTTAAAGACTTCTTGAAAAATAAAATCTCAAAACCTGCACTTTACGCGTTAAATCCACCTGTAGCCATAACCAATTCTCAGGAATAGATTGATGGCAGGAGTGGCTGACACTATTCCAGTCAGGCAAGTTAGCTTCACTTGAAAACACACTTAACAGCCTTCAGTCCGATCCCTAAGGAAACGCACCGAAACTATTGCCCAGAGATAGCTTTAGTTAAAATTCAACCTCTCCTTTATCAGAGCAGTCATCTTACACGAGCATATATTTACACTGATTTCACCATGACACTAATTGGCCCAAACCTCACACGGGAAGAATGCGTACAACATTCTCACAGCTTTACGCTACTCAATCAGTGGTGAAATTCCTCCTAGACAGTATCTCTACCCCCTTGCAGTTTCACGTTATCTGATCGTGGCCAGGGCAACTGATTCTCAGAACTATTTCATGGGTTCTAAAATTGTTTTGAAGCATCCTGAAGGGGAAGTAAAAGGAACTAAAATAAAATGACTTTCTTCTCAAAGGCAGTCCCAATGTAAATCGCCACTCCTAGTGTTTCTAAGTACAGAATGTAGGAACAAGGAACTGTAGATGCTGGTTTACGCAAGAGGTCACAAAGTGCTGGAGTAACTCAGTGGGTCAGGCAGCATCTCTGGAGAACATGGATAGGTGTCGTTTCACAGAGTGCTGGAGTAACTCAACGGGTCAGGCAGCATCTCTGGAGAACATGGATAGGTGACGTTTCACAGAGTGCTGGAGTAACTCAGCGGGTCAGGCAGCATCTCTGGAGGACATGGATAGGTGACATTTTGGATCGGGACCTTTCTTGGAACATCACCCATCCATGTTATAGAGTCTTAGGGTCATACAATGTGGAAACAGGCCCTTCGGCCCAACTTGTCCACGCTGACCAACATGTCCCATCTACACTTCTCCAGAGATGCTGCCTGACCCGTTAAGTTACTCCAGTTCTTAGTGTCCTTTTGTTTGTCAGTACATTGGGAATATAGTGTCAGTCATAAGCTATCTCACCTTGCAGGAATGCTAAATTGAATCAAATCAATTTTAAGGGATTATTTATCGACTATTCTTACTGTTAAACACTACAATAATTTAATTGTGCCAAGTTTTCTTTACAAAAATGTTCTAGTTCAATTGATGCAACCTGTTGTTAGTTTGGAAACAAACACAATGCAAAGATATATATTTTCTGACCTTGTATTTTATGTTGTAAATGTATTATAAAATTGAATAAATATTTCTTACAAATCAGAACAATTCTTTGGCTCTTATTTTTGCTTCATTTAAATAAAAGAGATCAAGTTATATAATATTGACCTCTTTAACTTCAAGTAGCCCTTGCTTTCCCTCTCTCTCCATACCTCCCCATCCTAGTTCTCCGACCAGCCTGACTGTCCCCCTTGATTATATTTTATCTCTGTATACTTCGTTGTCACCTTCCCCAAGCTAACAATGAGATATTCTACATGATCCTAGATCCCATCCCCTTTGATGTCTCGTTTTCACACCTGACCCTTCCATATCTCCGTGTCTCCCTCTCCCCTGACTCAGGTCTCAATCCGAAACATCACTCATTCCTTCTATCCAGAGATGCTGCCTGCCCTATTGAGTTATTCCTGCGTTTTGTGTCTATCTTCTAAATATTCCCAGTGCCAGCCCAGTTGTTGACTTTGGGCATTATTGGTCAGTCAAAACCAACTCCTTTGTGTGTGTGGCTCTGTCTCTGAAGCTCAGATGTTAGTCATCCATCGTCAACAACTGGCTTGGGTTGGGCCATCAGGAGAATTTGCATAGGCACGGAGATCAGGCTGACATCCCAGTTCTATTCAAAGCACTACCTTTCATGTTTTGGCTCCAGGCGTGCTCAGATTGATTCTTTCATGAATCACAGATCTCCCTTCAGCCTCAGGCACCATCTGGGTCCAAACAAAGGATGGTTTGGATACTAGACAGAAACTTAACAAAACCAGGGTCGTTGATGCTATCTGATCAGGTCAGAGGCTAGATGTCCAGCTGACACCCCAAAGACATTCCACTTTCTGCAAGGCAGGAGAGTGATGGACCACTCTCATGTGTCCATAAGACCATGAAATAGGAGAAGATTAGACCATTCGGCCCATCAAATCTACTCCACCATTCGATCATGGCTGATCTATCTCTCCCCCTCAAACCCCATTCTCCTACCTTCTCCCTGTAACCTTTGACACCCTTACTAATCTAGAACCTAACAATCTCCGCTTTAAAAATAGGTGCAGGAGGAGGCCATTCGGCCCTACGAGCCATTCAATATGATTATGGCAGATCATCTAAAATCAGTACCCCGCTCCTGCTTTCTCCCCATATCCCTTGATTCCGTTAGCCCCAAGAGCTAAATTGAACTCTCTCTTGAAAACATCCAGAGAATCAGCCTCCACTGCCTTCTGTGGCAGATAATTCCACATATTCACAACTCTCTGGGTGAAGATGGTTTTCCTCATCTCAGTCCTAAATGGCCTGCCCCTTATTCTTAAACTGTGACCCCTGGTTCGGGACTCCCCCAACATCGGGACCATTTTTCCTGCATCGAGCCTGTCCAATCCCTTAAAAATTTAACATGTTTCTATAAGATCCCTTATCATTAACTATGTCTAACACTCTGTAACCTCCTTTATTCCTGGGCGTTTGAGTTGCCGAACCAGTCAATATGTTCTCTGCCGTACACCTGTCTGAAGAAGGCTCCCGACCCGAAACATTGTCTGTCCATTGTCCCCACACCTGGCCCGCTGAGTTCCTCCAGCACTGTGTTTTTCTCCAGTTTCCAGCATCTTCAGTTTGTTGTGTCTACCCGAGTCTTTGTGAGCTGAGTAAGTGTGAACGACCGAGAAGAGATAATGACAATCAATTTTGAGCTGCCATGGTAAATTTTAATCTGTGCATTGTTGTGAAATTATATTCAGAAGGCATGAAGGAGAGCAAGTCAAGTCAGGCATTTTAATAATTGCGTGTAATGTGGACACCATTGGCCACAGTTGTTGCTATAACTGTGATAAAGAATGTTGGTTAGTGATTAAATAAGGATATGGTCTGAAGAAGGGTCTCGACCCGAAACGTCACCCATTCCTTCTCTCCAGAGATGCTGTCTGACCAGCTGAGTTACTCCAGTGTTTTGTGTCTGCCTTCGATTTAAACCAGCATCTGCAGTTCTTTCCTGCACATATTGGTATTTCATTTGTTTTTCAATTGACAAGTCTGCCCAAACCTGTTTGAGCCTTAGATTGGGGAAAGGTTAAATAAGATACACACAATCTCCCAAATGTTCTAGGGGCTGGAGAACCTAGGGTGATGGAGGAACTGAAGGAAATCCACATTAGGCAGGAAATGGTTTTGGGTAGACTGATGGGACTGAAGGCTGATAAATCCCCAGGGCCTGATGGTCTGCATCCCAGAGTACTTAAGGAGGTGGCTCTAGAAATAGTGGAAGCATTGGAGATCATTTTTCAATGTTCTATAGATTCAGGATCAGTTCCTGTGGATTGGAGAATAGCAAATGTTATCCCACTTTTTAAGAAAGGAGGGAGAGAAAAAACGGGTAATTATAGACCAGTTAGTCTGACATCAGTGGTGGGGAAAATGCTGGAGTCAATTATAAAAGACGAAATTGCTGAGCATTTGGATAGCAGTAACGGGATCGTTCCGAGTCAGCATGGATTTACGAAGGGGAAATCATGCTTGACAAATCTACTGGAATTTTTTGAGGATGTAACTAGGAAAATTGACAAGGGAGAGTCAGTGGATGTGGTGTACCTCGACTTTCAGAAAGCCTTCGACAAGGTCCCACATAGGAGATTAGTGGGCAAAATTAGGGCACATGGTATTGGGGGTAGGGTACTGACATGGATAGAAAATTGGTTAACAGACAGAAAGCAAAGAGTGGGGATAAATGGGTCCCTTTCGGAATGGCAGGCAGTGACCAGTGGGGTACCGCAAGGTTCGGTGCTGGGACCCCAGCTATTTACGATATACATTAATGACTTAGACGAAGGGATTAAAAGTACCATTAGCAAATTTGCAGATGATACTAAGTTGGGGGGTAGTGTGAATTGTGAGGAAGATGCAATAAGGCTGCAGGGTGACCTGGACAGGTTGTGTGAGTGGGCGGATACATGGCAGATGCAGTTTAATGTAGATAAGTGTGAGGTTATTCACTTTGGAAGTAAGAATAGAAAGGCAGATTATTATCTGAATGGTGTCAAGTTAGGAGGAGGGGGAGTTCAACGAGATCTGGGTGTCCTAGTGCATCAGTCAATGAAAGGAAGCATGCAGGTTCAGCAGGCAGTGAAGAAAGCCAATGGAATGTTGGCCTTCGTAACAAGAGGAGTTGAGTATAGGAGCAAAGAGGTCCTTCTACAGTTGTACCGGGCCCTGGTGAGACCGCACCTGGAGTACTGTGTGCAGTTTTGGTCTCCAAATTTGAGGAAGGATATTCTTGCTATGGAGGGCGTGCAGCGTAGGTTCACTAGATTAATTCCCGGAATGGCGGGACTGTCGTATGTTGAAAGGCTGGAGCGATTGGGCTTGTATACACTGGAATTTAGAAGGATGAGGGGGGATCTTATTGAAACATATAAGATAATTAGGGGATTGGACACATTAGAGGCAGATAACATGTTCCCAATGTTGGGGGAGTCCAGAACAAGGGGCCACAGTTTGAGAATAAGGGGTAGGCCATTTAGAACGGAGATGAGGAAGAACTTTTTCAGTCAGAGGGTGGTGAAGGTGTGGAATTCTCTGCCTCAGAAGGCAGTGGAGGCCAGTTCGTTGGATGCTTTCAAGAGAGAGCTGGATAGAGCTCTTAAGGATAGCGGAGTGAGGGGGTATGGGGAGAAGGCAGGAACGGGGTACTGATTGATAGTGATCAGCCATGATCGCATTGAATGGCGGTGCTGGCTCGAAGGGCTGAATGGCCTACTCCTGCACCTATTGTCTATTGTCTATAAGATGACAGAGGAAAGATTTAAATTTAGTTTTAGTTGAGAGATACTGGCCTCTCAGCTAGTCGACCATTGATCACCGATTCACACTTGATAGTCATAGAGTAATTTGGTGTGGAAACAGGCCCTTCGGTCCAACTTGCCCACGCTGACTAACATCTACACTAGTCCCATCTGTCTGCGTTTGGTCCATATCCCTCTAAACCTACCCTATCTATGTACCTGTCTAAATGTTTCTTAAACATTGGATAATCCCTGCCTCAACTAGCTCCTCCAGCAGCTCATTCCATACACCTACCACCCTCTGTGTGAAAGTGTTACCACTCAGATTGCCATTAAACCTTTCTCCCCCCACCTTAAATCCCCTAATCTGGTTCTCGATTCCCCTACTCTGGACAAAAGACTTGTTTAGCCGATCTATTCCTCTCATGATTTTGTGCACCTCTATAAGATCACTCCTCATCCCCCTGCGCTCCAAGGAATAAAGTCCTAGCCTGCTCAACCTCTCCCTATAGCTCAGTTCCTTGAGTCCTGGCAACATCCTAGACAATCTTCTCTGAACCCTTTCAAGCTTGACAACATCTTTCCTATAACATGGTGACCAAACCTGAACACAATCTTCTAAATGTGCCCCCACCAACATCTTATACAACTGCAACATGACCTCCCAACTTCTATACTCAATACTCTGACTGATGAAGGCCAATGAGCCAAAACCCTTCTTGACCACCCTATCCACCTGTGACGCCATTTTCAAGGAACAATGCACCTGCACTCCTAGATCTATGCTATCCCACACTCTCATCCACTTCCTGCACACCCAAAACTGTTCTCCAGAGATGTTGCCTGTCCTGCTGGGTTACTCCAGCACAATGGTCTTTTGTGTATTAACCAGAAACCTTAGTTTATTCAGTTAAGGTGGATACAAAATGCTGGAGTAACTCAGTGTGAAAGGCAGCATCTCTGGAGAGAAGGAATGGTTGACGTTTCGGGTCGAGACCCTTCTTCAGACTGATGTCAGGGGAGGGGTTGGGACAGAGATAGAGTGTAGTCGGAGACAGTAGGAGAACTGGGAAGGGAGAGGGGATGGAGATAGATGGAAAGCAAGGATTACTTGAAGTTAGAGAAGGCAATGTTCATACCGCTGGGGTGTAGGCTGCCCAAGCGAAATATGAGGTGCTGTTCCTCCAATTTGCACTGGGCCTCACTCTGACAATGGAGGAGGCCCAGGACAGAAAGGTCAGATTGGGAATGGGAGGGGGAGTTAAAGTGCTGAGCCACCGGGAGATCAGGTAGGTTAAGGCGGACTGAGCGGAGGTGATCAGCGAAACACCTCTTCAGTTAATTAATTTCATTAGTTAATGTATATTTGAATGGATATTACAGCTGTATAAGACTTTGATTAGGCTGCATTAGGAGTATTGTGTGCAGTTTTAGTTAACCTGTTACTGGAAGGATGTGAGGGGTTTGGAAGTTGGACAGACGTGCACTGTTTTCTGTGGAACGCTAGAGGTTGAAAGGATAGAATTATATAACACTCTAAAAGGCATAGGTAGGGTAGATAGTCAGAACTTTATTCCCGAGACTGAAAATGTCAAAAAATTAACAGCAGACCTTTAAGGTGAGTGGGGCAAAGTTTATAGGTGTGTGGTGCACCAATTTTTACACAGAGGGTGGCAGATGCCTGGAATGTGATGGAGATATGATCGTGGTGTTTAAGAGACTTGTCGAAAGGCACATTATACAGGAAATAATGGAGAAAGGTCATGGCAGGCAGATGATTAGTTTAGCTTGGCATAATGTTCGGGACAGACATTGAAATGAAATTCTTACAGTAGGTGTAACAGATACTCTATAAACACCACAGTAAATAACATAGAGTTCAGTTATACACACATACACACGTACATACACAAACATACACAGACACACACACGTACACGCACACACATACACACACATACACGTAGACACATACACACATACACAGACACACACGCACACAGACACATGCACACACACACGTGCATACACACAAACACATGCACACACACATGCACACACAGACACACACACAGACACATGCATACACACACACATGCATACATAGACACATGCACACACACATACACACACACAGACACATGCACACACACACAGAAGAACATTGTTTATGTCTTAATATAAAGACAAACAATATCTCCACACAGCCAGCACCCGAGTCAGGATGGAACCAGCTCTATCAGCTGTGCCACTGTGCTGCCACTAATCTTTGGTTTATAATACACAATATAACTTTGATGGAAGCAAGTTTCAGAACTGCCAGAAGAGGTAATTTAAAAGAATTTTTAAGACACCGCGTGTTCCCTCTCCAGGGACATATGGGCACGGATGTAACCCCGGAGGAGGGGCTGTCAGACGACCCTTGTGCGGCCATCGACTGCCCGCTGCCTGGTCCGGCGAATGGCCATCTTGGCCAGGCCAGGAGCAGACCGACAGGGAGACCCTCTCCTCCTTCCTGACTCTCCCCCCTCTGTACCGGGAGCCCAAATATCAGGAGCATAGGACTAAAATGGAGCCAAAACTTGGGGAGCAGCCCCTTCAGATACTCGAAAAGGAGCTGCAAGCTCACGCACTGTAAATACAAACGGTACACGGTCCCCTCCTCACCGCAGAAGTGACAGGCGGTCGGCGAGTCCGTGAACCGGCTCAAGTACCTGCTGCAGGCCACGGCTCTGTGCAACTCTCTCCACCCCAGGCCCCTGGTGTAAAGGGGGAGGACTAACCCTTGTAGAGAGACCTCCACTGGGGACCGTTCCTGCCGTCAGGTGGTAACACGGACCGCCAGGGCGTGTGCGGACGGAAGGCGGGGGCGTGGAGGTGGAGAGTGTGCAGGAGTAGCTTGTACAAGACGCGCTTCTCCGCATCACGGAACGGCGCGCTGGACGTCTTGGAAAGGCGGCTCATGTTGCCCGGGGCCCGCTCTCTGGAAGGGACCCAGGCCGTGGGCCCGATGAGCAATTCCGACGGAGCGGAGGTAAGCTCGGCCGGGATCGCTCCACGCACACGCCTCGACTCCCACCCACCGTGACAGGGTGAGGACCGCCCCCCCCCCCCCTCACAGTTACAACACCCCCCTCCCTCTGAGGAGCAGCGCACTGGCTGAAGGTGACCAGATTCCTGGCTTTCAGTAAAAGCCATGCAACTCCCGCCTAGTTTGGGAGGTGCTGTTGAAAACATCGTCTTCAACTTTAATTATGTTGGTCTACGTCATGCCTGAACTTGCCACTGGTGTGTAGCTGCCTGCATTTATGGGTGACCTACTGTACTTGTGAGTTAGCATGCTCCATCTTGCCTCATCCTTAACAGCAGGATATCAAAACACTCACAGAAAATTGGGAAGGGGTCAAATTTTGCTGAATGCAGCTATTTCCATTGCTCTATGCCACATGTGTCAAACGCAAGGCCCGCCACGCCATTTTATGTGGCCCGTGAGAGCTTAATTGTCATTGGTCGAATATCTTTTAAGTTACAGACATTTTAAACTTTAAACGTTTCATTTCTAAACACATTTTTTAAAGGCCTCTCCTCACTCGCACAAACAAGATGGACGCCGTTAGCGGAGCCGCCCGACCGCAATCACCGCCTCCCCTCTACTCTCCCCCCCCTCGCTCCCCACTCACCCCCCCTCACTCCCCCCCCCCTCACTCCCCCCCCCCTCGCTCCCCACTCACCCCCCCCTCGCTCCCCCCCCCTCACTCACCATTCACCCCCCCTCACTCCCCCCCTCGCTCCCCACTCACCCCCCCCCTCGCTCCCCCCCTCGCTCCCCATTCACTCCCCCCCTCGCTCCCCACTCACCCCCCCCCTCACTCCCCCCCTCACTCCCCATTCACTCACCCCCTCACTCCCCATTCACCCCCCCTCACTCCCCCCCTCACTCCCCCCCTCGCTCCACATTCACCCCCCCTCACTCCCCCCCCCTCACTCCCCCCCCCTCACTCACCCCCTCACTCCCCATTCACCCCCCCTCACTCCCCCCCTCACTCCCCATTCACCCCCCCTCACTCCCCCCCTCACTCCCCACTCACCCCCCCTCACTCCCCCCCCTCACTCCCCACTCACCCCCTCGCTCCCCATTCACCCCCCCACTCCCCCCCCTCGCTCCCCACTCACCCCCCCTCACTCCCCACTCACCCCCTCGCTCCCCATTCACCCCCCCACTCCCCCCCCTCGCTCCCCACTCACCCCCTCGCTCCCCCCTCGCTCCCCACTCACTCCCCCCCTCGCTCCATTCACCCCCCCTCACTCCCCCCTCGCTCCCCACTCACCCCCCCCCTCGCTCCCCATTCACCCCCCCTCACTCTCCCCCTCACTCCCCCCTCGCTCCCCACTCACCCCCCCCCTCGCTCCCCCCTCGCTCCCCACTCACCCCCCCCCCCCCTCACTCTACCCCTCACTCTCCCCACACCCGGGGGACACTCCCGAGCAGGAGGGAGATGGTCGGACTGATGGTCCGCTCATCCGTCCCTTCAACCCACGCCACGGCATCCTCGAGTCCCCCCTCCCGCCCGGGCCCAGCACCGTTACCGCACACAGGCCGCAGCGCAGCGCAGCGGGCAGCTTCACCTCCTACTTCAGCGGCCGCTTCCACCGACGGCGGCGTCGACCAGGGCCGCTGCCACCGACTGCCCCGTCGCGACTTCACAAAGATGGCGGCCGCTTCCACCGATGGCGGCGTCGACCAGGGCCGCTGCCACCGACTGCCCCGTCGCGACTTCACAAAGATGGCGGCCGCTCTCCTCACGCTCCGCCATCTTGTGCGCGCCTCTCCCGCCGCGCCTCGCGCCTCTCTCCCGCCGCGCCTCGCGCCTCTCTCCCGCCGCGCCTCGCGCCTCTCTCCCCTCGCGCCTCTCTCCCCTCGCGACGCTCCCAGATCCGCCGCTGCCCGACTGGAGTAGTCCGGAGCTCCCTCCTCCTCCCTGCACGCTCGGTAAGTGCCTTTCGCCGCAAACGGCTCCACGGAGGGGAGTGGACGTGGGGGCCGAGAGGGTGGAGGGAAGGGTGGGGGTAGGAGGGGGGTGAGGGTGGGGGAAAGGGGGGGTGGAAGTGAGAGTGGGTGAGGAGAGTAGGGGGAGAGTGGGACTGGGGAGGGGGGGGGGGCAGCATGGGTGGGGGGTAGTTGGGGGAAGAGAGAGTGGGGATGGGGGGAAGGGGAACAGTGGGGGTCAGAGAAGAGGGGGGAGGGGGAGGGTGGGAGGAGCAGAGAGTGGGGGTGGGAGGGAGAATGGGACTGGGGAAGGGGGTGGTGGTCGGGAGGAACAGAGAGTGGGGGTGGGGGGAGGAAAGGGGGAGAAGGGTGGGGGGAAGGGGACAGTGAGAGTGAAAGGGTGAGGAGGAGGTGTGGGGGGAAGGGGGGTGGTGGGGGGAAGGGGGACAGTGGGAGTGGGGAAGAGGGGGGGGTGGGGAGGGGCAGTGAGAATGGGGGTGGGGCGAGTGTGTGGAGGGTGGGGGTAGGAGAGTGGGGCTGGGGGAGGAGAGAGGTGGAAAGTGGGGGGTGGGTGAGAGTGGGGCTGGGGGAAGAGAGAATGAGGGGGTGGAGGAGAGAGTGGGGGAAAGGGGGATGTGGGGGATGGTGGGGAAGGGGTGGGGGAGAGTGCGAGTGGGGGTGGGAGGGGGAGTGGAACTGGGGAGGAGGGCAGAGTGCGGGTGGGGAGGAGGAGAGGTGGGGGGAAGGGGACAGCAGGGGAGGGGGGTGGTGGTGGGGGGTTGAGAAAGTGGAGGAGGGGGAAGGGGGACAGTGGGGGTCAGGGAAGGTCAGGGAAGAGGGGAGAGTGGGGGGAGGGAGGAAAAGGTGGGTGAGGGGGAAGGGGACAGTGAGAGTGAAAGGATGGTGAGGGTGGGGGGAGGAGAGAGGAAGTGTGGGGGAAGGGGGTGGTGGTAGGGGGAAGATAGTGGGGGGGAAGGGGGAAAGTGGGGTGGAGGGGGGGGTGAGAATGCAGGTGGGGCGGGTGGGTGGAGGAGAGGGTAGGGGTGGGAGAGGAGGGGTGGAGGAGTGTGGGGCTGGGGGAGAGTGAGAGTGGGGCTGGGTTAGGAGAGAATGTGGGGGGGGGGGGGAGGAGAGAGTGGGGGGAAAGGGGGGCTAGTTACAACCGGCCCTTTGAGGGCAACCATAATGCTGATGTGGCCCGGGGTGAAAATGAGTTTGACACCCCTGCTCTATGCTTTTTCTTGTGAACGTACTAACAGTAAGTAAACTGATGACAATTTATCCTAGTCTTTACTTTTATTTATAATGAAGGATCTCTTTCTATCTACTTTGCTGCTGTAACACTGTAAATTTCCCCGGTGTAGGACGAATAAAGGAATATATATCGGATACGTATGTGTAGGAAAATATCTGCAGATGCTGGTTCAAATCGAAAGTATCACAAAATGCTGGAGTAACTCAGCGGGTCAGGCAGCATCTCAGGAGAGAGGGAATGGGTGACGTTTCAGGTCGAGACCCTTCTTCAGACTCAATTAAAGCAATCACCCTTGTACAGAGATGAATTATGCTAACAAAGCAATGGAGAACATCCAATTATTTCTCAACTAAAAGGCATGCCTTTGCCAACAATACCGCTTATGGGTGTGCCCATTCAATGAATCATGGACTTATGAACATCAATCATTTGGCAACATAATTCCAATCAAGTCTCTGTTGGTTTAAGCAGACTGCAAAATTTGGAAGGGGTTTCGACAGACTAATAGGCAGAAGGAACTGCAGATGCTGATTTACAAAGTGCTGGAGTAACTCAGCGGTCAGGCAGCATCTCTGGAAGGCATGGATGGGCCATGTTTCCCAACGGGATCCTTCTTCAGACTGATTGTAATGTGGGGGGGGGATGGGAGAAAGCTGGAAAATAGGTGGGGGCAGGCCAAAGCCTGGCAAGTGATAGGTGGATAGACAGGAGTGTGCAGGAGTGCTTCAGACTTAGAGTTTGAGGAAGGGTCTCGACCTGAAACGTCACTCGTTCCTTCTACCCAGAGATGCTGCCCGTCCCGCAGAGTTACTCCAGCATTTTGTGTCTATCTTCGGAGCAAACCAGCATCTGCGGTTCTTTCTTACACAAGTGATAGGTGGATAGAGGTGGGGGGGGATGAGGAGGTTGATTGGCAGGTGGGTGGAATAGTAGGAACAAGGAAGTATACCGTATGATCTAGGGTGTGAGCTTGTAAATCTGAGGTTTTGCCCTGGAGCCAGTTTTGAGCACAAGGAATGGACACGAAAGCATTCAATGTGTACTTTAACAGTTTATTAATAGACTTGCAGAGCAGCTACGAGTCTATTTGCCCGTACCTGCAGCGTACAGTATTTTCAGCGTCCTTGCACCTCATTGTAATTTTGCAGATGACAATTAACTTGACTTAACTTGAAGCACCTCTTTGTGTAGGCTAGCCAGTGTTGATTTGTTGCCATTTAGTTTTGTTTAGAGATACAGCGCGGAAACAGGCCCTTCGGCCCACCGGGTCCGCGCCGACCAGCGATCCCCGCACACTAACACAATCCTACACTCACTAGGGACAATTTACAATTTTACCAAGCCAAGTTGCTTAGTTTAGAGGTTAGGGATACAGCATGGAAACAGGAAATAAACCCACAACATTTAAGAAGCACTGGAGATGTCTACCATTGTTAATGGAAACGAAAAATAGATATTTTCTGTCTGAAGAAGACCCTCGACCTGAAATGTCACCCATTCCTTCTCTCCAAAGATGCTGAGTTACTCCAGTATTTTGTATCTGTCTTTATGAACAATTACATTTTTGAAATGAAATCGTAAATGACTGAAATATTTCCGAACCCTGTCAGCCTGAAACTGCAGGGCTAAATCAGATGATGCAGAACATTAATCTTGCCTGACAAGATCAACAACAAAATCTCGTTTCACAAGAATGTCAGAAGTTGACAGATAACTCCTTTCATTTGAATATTTTTCTTCCATCTTGATAAGGGGAGCCATTGTTCAAGGAACATTGCAACAGGTTGAGAAATTGTCAGACTGAGAGTTGGGGCAAGGGAGACAGAGATATGGAAGGTTAAGATGTGAAAAGGAAACAAAGGGGACTATAGACAATAGATTGTCTATTGGGATTAAAAGTATCATTAGCAAATTTGCAGATGACACAAAGCTGGGTGGCAGTGTGAACTGTGAGGAGGATGCTATGAAAATGCAGGGTGATTTGGACAGGTTGAATGAGTGGGCCGATGCATGGCAGATGCAGTTTAATGTGGATAAATGTGAGGTTATCCACTTTGGTGGCAAGAACAAGAAGGCAGATTATTATCTGAATGGTTTCAAGTTAGGAAAAGGGGAAGTACAACGAGATCTGGGTGTCCTTGTTCATCAGTCACTGAAAGTAAGCATGCAGGTACAGCAGGCAGTGAAGAAAGCTAATGGCATGTTGGCCTTCATAACAAGAGGAGTTTAGTATAGGAGCAAAGAGGTCTTTCTGCATTTGTACAGGGACCTAGTGAGACCGCACCTGGAGTATTGTGTGCAGTTTTGTTCTCCAAATTTGAGGAAGGACATTCTTGCTATTGAGGGAGTGCAGCGTAGGTTCACTAGGTTAATTCCCGGAATGGCGGGACTGTTATATGTTGAAAGAATGGAGTGACTGGGCTTGTATACACTGGAATTTAGATGGATGAGAGGGGATCTTATTGAAATATATAAGATTATGGGATTGGACACGCTAGAGGCAGGAAACATGTTCTCGATGTTGGGGGAGTCCAGAACTAGGGGACACAGTTTAAGAATAAGGGGTAGGCCATTTAGAACAGAGATGAAGAAAACCTTTTTCACTCAGAGAGTTGTGAATCTGTGGAATTCTCTGCCTCAGAAGGCAGTGGAGGCCAATTCACTGGATGCTTTCAAGAGAGAGTTAGATAGAGCTCTTAAGGATAGTGGAGTCAGAGGGTATGGGGAGAAGGCAGGAACGGGGTAATGATTGAGAATGATCAGCCATGATCACATTGAATGGCGGTGCTGGCTCGAAGGGCCGAATGGCCTCCTCCTGCACCTATTGTCTGCTATCTTATGTTTAAGAAACAGTTGTATGGGTACATGATTAGGACAGGTTTGGAGGGAAATAGGCCACACGCATGGACTAGTGTAGATTGGACATGTTGACCGGCATGGGCATGTTGGGCCGAAGGGACTGTTCCCACACCATCACTCTTTCGAGTTTTGGAAAGAATCTCGCATCAGGAAACTAGCTGTGAATGCGGAAATAAAATGAATGCTGGAAACTCTCGGGATGCCCTGCAGAGAAAATCTTTCTGACGAACGATGTGCGATGTCTAATTGTCTTTCTTCAGAGGCAGACCGACCTGCTGAGCATTTGCCTACGGGGATTTTATTAAAGGAGGGACTACCATCGTGCATCAGTGGCCAGTACCAATTCCAGCTTATTACTGTCGGGAAAAGTTAGTTCTCAACAACACCTTGAGGAAGAGCATTGTATGAGTAAACACACAGGCGTTGTCTCAAGAGTTTGGTTGTGCAATTTTGTTTGAAAGCATGCAATTACAGTTGGCACTGAAATGTCCAAAGAATGCACAGCACGGGGCCACATCTGCAAAACACAGTGAGGTTTGGAAGCAGGATTAGAAAAAGTGCCCATGCTAACTTGGCTCGAGTGTTATTTAATAATAATAATAATAATGCATTACATTTATATAGCGCTTTTCATATACTCAAAGATGCTTTACAGGGATTTAAAGATTTAAATGCAATAAACGTGCAGAAAGGTAGCAAAAGTAAAAAATTATGGAATCCGTATGTTTAAGTCACGAGGCAGAGATGGCGAGACTTCCAACATTTTAACCCCACCAGATAAAGACTGGATAAAGGCGCTGTCTGTACGGAGTTTGTACGTTCTCCAGGTGACCTGTGTGGGTTTTCCACCAAGATCTTCGGTTTCCTCCCGCACTCCAAAGATGTACAGGTTTGTGGGTTAATTGGCTTGGTATAAATGTAAATAGTGTGCAGGACATTGTTCGTATAAATGTAAATAGTGTGCAGGACATCGCTGGTCGGTGTGGACTTGGTGGGCTGAAGGGCCAGTTTCCATGTAAAATCTCTAAACTAAACTGGCATCAATGGTAGGCGGAAAGGAGAGGCGGGGAGAGATTTTGCAAAGCTGGTGGGTGCTGGAGGGCTGAAGATCAACATGTTCCCGCATTAAGGTCATGAGCGATAGAAGCAGAATTAGGCCATTCGGCCCATCAGGTCCACTCCGCCATCCAGTCATGGCTGATCTATCTCTCCCTCATAATCCCCATTCTCCTGCATTTTTTTATAACCCCCAACAACTGTACTAATCTATCCATCTCAGCCTTAAAAATACCCACTCTCTTGGTTTCCACAGCCTATTAAATCAAGAGAACAATTTTAAATTGGAAATGTGTTGGTTTGCTCACAGTGGTTTTGTCCCCTTTCTCTGCCCCCCCCCCCCCCCCCAGCAGCATCTCCACCCTCTCATCTCTTCCAACTTCTTCCACCAAAATAAACTGTCTCAACCCAGAACAGTACCTATCCATGACCTCCAGAGATGCTGCCTGACCCATTGAATTACTCCAGCAATGTCAGAGAGGGTCAGTGATAGTGTAGAAACTGGCCCTTCAGCCCAACTTACCTACACCAGCCAACATGTCCCAGCTACACTAGTCCCACCTGCCAGCATTTGTTCAATATCCCCCCAAACCAGCCCTATCCATGTACCTATATAATTGCTTCTTAAATGTTGGGTTAGTCCCTGCCTCAATAACCTCCTCTGGCAGCTTGTTCCATACACCCACCACCCTTTGTGTGGAAAAAGCTACCCCTCAGATTCCTGTTAAATCTTTTCACCTTCACCTTAAACCCATGTCCTCTGGTCCTCGATTCACCTACTCTGGGCAAGAGACTCTGCATCTACCCGATCTATTCCTCTCATGAGTTGGACATGAACGTAGATGGCTTGTTTTGTAAGTTTGCAGATGACAATGATTGCTGGGGTCAGGGAAGAGATGGTAGGAGGATCACACCAGGGATATTTTTCTTCCATCTTGATAAGGGGAGCCTTTGTTCAAGGAACAGTGCAACAGGTTGAGAAATTGTCAGACTGAGAGTTGGGGCGAGGGAGACAGATATGGAAGGTTAAGATGTGAAAAGGAAACAAAGGGGACTATAGACAATAGATTGTCTATTGGGATTAAAAGTATCATTAGCAAATTTGCAGATGACACAAAGCTGGGTGGCAGTGTGAACTGTGAGGAGGATGCTATGAAAATGCAGGGTGACTTGGACAGGTTGAATGAGTGGGCCGATGCATGGCAGATGCAGTTTAATGTGGATAAGTGTGAGGTTATCCACTTTGGTGGCAAGAACAGGAAGGCAGATTATTATCTGAATGGTGTCAAGTTAGGAAAAGGGGAAGTACAATGAGATCTGGGTGTCCTTGTTCATCAGTCACTGAAAGTAAGCATGCAGGCAGTGAAGAAAGCTAATGGCATGTTGGCCTTCAAACAAGAGGAGTTTAGTATAGGAGCAAAGAGGTATTTCTGCAGTTGTACAGGGCCCTAGTGAGACCACACCTGGAGTATTGTGTGCAGTTTTGTTCTCCAAATTTGAGGAAGGACATTCTTGCTATTGAGGGAGTGCTGCGTAGGTTCACTAGGTTAATTCCCGGAATGGCGGGACTGTCATATGTTGAAAGAATGGAGTGACTGGGCTTGTATACACTGGAATTTAGAAGGATGAGAGGGGATCTTATCGAAACATATAAGATTAAGGGATTGGACACGCTAGAGGCAGGAAACATGTTCTCGATGTTGGGGGAGTCCAGAACTAGGGGGCACAGTTTAAGAATAAGGGGTAGGCCATTTAGAACGGAGATGAAGAAAACCTTTTCACTCAGAGAGTTGTGAATCTGTGGAATTCTCTGCCTCAGAAGGCAGTGGAGGCCAATTCACTGGATGCTTTCAAGAGAGAGTTAGATAGAGCTCTTAATGATAGCGGAGTCAGGGGGGGATGGGGAGAAGACAGGAACGGGGTACTGATTGTGGATGATCAGCCATGATTACTGTGAATGGAGGTGCTGGCGCGAAGGGCCGAATGGCCTACTCCTGCACCTATTGTCTGCTATCTTAGGTTTAAGAAACAGTTGGATGGGTACATGGATAGGACAGGTTTGGAGGGAAATAGGCCACACGCATGGACTAGTGTAGATTGGACATGTTGACCGGTATAGGCATGTTGGGCCGAAGGGACTGTTCCCACACCATCACTCTTTCGAGTTTTGGACAGAATCTCGCATCAGGAAACTAGCTGTGAATGCGGAAATAAAATGAATGCTGGAAACTCTCGGGATGCCCTGCAGAGAAAATCTTTCTGACGAACGATGTGCGATGTCTAATTGTCTTTCTTCAGAGGCAGACCGACCTGCTGAGCATTTGCCTACGGGGATTTTATTAAAGAAGGGACTACCATCGTGCATCAGTGGCCAATACCAATTCCAGCTTATTACTGTCGGGAAAAGTTAGTTCTCAACAACACCTTGAGGAAGAGCATTGCATGAGTAAACACACAGGCGTTGTCTCGAGTTTGGTTGTGCAATTTTGTTTGAAAGCATGCAATTGCAGTTGGCACTGAAATGTCCAAGGAATGCACAGCACGAGGCCACATCTGCAAAACACAGTGAGGTTTGGAAGCAGGATTAGAAAAAGTGCCCACGCTAACTTGGCTCGAGTGTTATTTAAATGCAATAAACGTGCATAAAGGTAGCAAGAGTAAAAAATTATGGAATCCGTATGTTTAAGTCACGAGGCAGAGATGGCGAGACTTCCAACACTGGGCCCCACCAGATAAAGACTGGATAAAGGGCGTCACGATGGCACAGCAATAGAGTTGCTGCCTCATAGCGCCAGAGACCCGGGTTCAATCCTGACTGCGGGCGCTGTCTACGGAGTTTGTACGTTCTCCAGGTGAGCTGTGTGGGTTTTCCACCAAGATCTTCGGTTTCCTCCCGCACTCCAAAGATGTACAGGTTTGTGGGTTAATTGGCTTGGTATAAATGTAAATAGTGTGCAGGACATTGTTCGTATAAATGTAAATAGTGTGCAGGACATCGCTGGTCGGTGTGGACTTGGTGGGCTGAAGGGCCAGTTTCCATGTAAAATCTCTAAACTAAACTGGCATCAATGGTAGGCGGAAAGGAGAGGCGGGGAGAGATTTTGCAAAGCTGGTGGGTGCTGGAGGGCTGAAGATCAACATGTTCCCGCATTAAGGTCATGAGCGATAGAAGCAGAATTAGGCCATTCGGCCCATCAGGTCCACTCCGCCATCTAGTCATGGCTGATCTATCTCTCCCTCATAATCCCCATTCTCCTGCATTCTTTATAACCCCCAACAACCGTACTAATCTATCCATCTCAGCCTTAAAAATACCCACTCTCTTGGTTTCCACAGCCTATTAAATCAAGAGAATAATTTTAAATTGGAAATGTGTTGGTTGGCTCACAGGGGTTCTGTCCCCTTTCTCTGCAACCCCCGCCCCCACCCCTAGCAGCATCTCCACCCTCTCATCTCTTCCAACTTCTTCCCCCAAAATAAACTCTCAACCCAGAACAGCACCTATCCATGACCTCCAAAGATGCTGCCTGACCCATTGAATTACTCCAGCAATGTCAGAGAGGGTCAGTGATAGTGTAGAAACTAGCCCTTCAGCCCAACTTACCCACACCAGCCAACATGTCCCAGCTACACTAGTCCCACCTGCCAGCATTTGTTCAATATCCCCCCAAACCAACCCTATCCATGTACCTATATAATTGCTTATTAAATGGTGGGATAGTCCCTGCCTCAACTACCTCCTCTGGCAGCTTGTTCCATACATCCACCCTGTGTGTGAAAAAGTTACCCCTCAGATTCGTGTTAAATCTTTTCACCTTCACCTTAAACCCATGTCCTCTGGTCCTCGATTCACCTACTCTGGGCAAGAGACTCTGCATCTACCCGATCTATTCCTCTCATGAGTTGGACATGAACGTAGATGGCTTGTTTTGTAAGTTTGCAGATGACAATGATTGCCGGGGTCAGGGAAGAGATGGTAGGAGGATCACACCAAGGAAAATGCACGCACCAAATTTGCGACCAAACTAAAGCCTCATTTAAAAATGAATCCTTCAGTGCAAATTCCTACCATTTTGAAGTGAACAAATTGTTCAGATGACATCCAAAATGTGTCTTTCACAAAAACAAGTCATGCTACATTTTTGTGTAGGAAACAAAAACTGCAGATGTTGGTTAAAATCAAAGGCAGACACAAAATGCCGGAGTAACTCAGCGGGTCAGGCAGCATCTTGTGAGTGAAGGAATGGGTGATGTTTCGGGTCGAGACCCTTCTTCAGACTGATGTCAGGGGAGGGGATTGGTCACGTTTTTGCGTAGCAGCTTCAATGAGTAATATTAAAACTCAAACCACAACATGTTTTATAAACGTAGTGATCTCTCACGGCACCTTTTGTGCAACATGGATTTGGGAACATGTTTCATTGATGGCACGTAATCCATTGCTGTAAGAAAAATGATTAATATCTAGTCTCACATTTGCAATGAAGTGATCCATGGTACAAGCTTTTAATGGCTGTTAGATGTTGGCTTTAAACCGAAGATGGACAAAATTCAACCATTCCGACCAAGATGCTCCGTCTAAGCTTACATATGATAAAAGAATGGGTCGACTGGGCTTGTATTCACTGGAATTTAGAAGGATGAGAGGGGATCTTCTGGAACCTTAAAATTCTTTAAAGGATTGGACAGGCTAGATGTAGGAAAAATGTTCCCCATGTTGGGGGAGTCCAGAACCAGGGGTCACGGTTTAAGAATAAGGCCATTTAGGACTGAGATGAGGGAGAACTTCTTCACCCAGAGAGTTGTGAATCTGTGGAATTCTCCACCACAGAAGGCAGTGGAGGCCAATTCACTGGATGTTTAAGAGAGGGTTAAATTTAGCTCTTAGGGCTAATGGAATCAAGGGATATGGGGAAAAAGTACAACAGGGTACTGATTTTAGAAGATCAGCCATGATCATATTGAATGGTGGTGCTGGCTTGAAGGGCTGAATGGCCTACTCCTGCACCTATTTTTCGATGTTCCTACGCTACTCCCATTCCAAATTATCCCAATTGTTGTTGGGTGCCAGAGAATGGGGTGGGCATTGGCTGTTGATGGCCAAAGGACAAAATGGGCAACAGAGAGGTGGAACAGAATCGGAATGCTTGAAGAAAACCAATGTGGATGGGAACCCCGAGCTACAAACTCAATGGCCAAATGGCCTCTGGTCACACAAATATAATTTGGTGTTAAAATTACATGCCTGTGTAAGGACTGGAGCTGAACTGGATGCTAACTAAACCACTTTCCAACCCTACAGGATTATAGAAGAACAAGAGAAATGCAAAACTCAAAACCAAAGATCTCAAATTTCAGAAGTTTACATTTTATTAAAACCGTAAAAAATTATCTTGATATCCAACCTGTGTATGAAAATGTTTTATAAACCACGTCTTCCAACAAATATTGAACTGCAGATTAGCTTTTACACATGAAATTGGCACCATAACATGAGATCTGCTATTGAAGAAAGAACAACAATGAAACAAACAGCTTAGTCAAAGTAACAAGCAAATATCACAATACTGTTAGCAATGACTTCAATTCTATCCACCCACTCCAAAGAAGATAGTGTGGTCATCAATAGAAATCCCATTCATGTCTCCATGTGGGTTAGATGTTAAATACCATCTATACTGGCAGAATTTCTTGTATATTCCTCACGAGGACTGCACTAGTATTAGACGAGAGCACACAGGCATGTTGGAAAGGAGTTCTAATGTGCATTACCTCGGTGGTTGAAAGATACAATCCTACATCCAAGTAACTGGCCAAAATGGCGGCCAACGTTACAAGGAAATGCAACAGCTCTCATTTACCTGGATCATTTCCTTAGTATTTTTATATTTTAGTTTAAGCATATACAAAGTTCAACCAGTTCACAGCTCATAATACTGACAGCTTGTTCAATAGAAAATAAAATTCAAGAACATATTGCATGAGAGCATCAGAAAAATGACAGGTGTTCAGGTGCAACCAGTCAGAAATCCCAGCTCGTGTGTGCGCATAAAAACCTACAAACGTTGCCAAACGTGATATAATTGAAGTAAAAAAAGTTACTTGTGAAAAATGCTAGCAAAGTTGAGGGCAAGGCCATCTTTCCTTGCAGTGCAAGGTGGTTTAAACTTCCGAACATAACCTACTGAACCATGCAATATCTGGAGTAACAAGAATGAAGGGCAATGAACAACTTTCAAAGCACGGGCATGGATCCATTCGTCATTTGGTTGTAGCTGGATGCAAATGCTGATTTGGCCTTTGAATCTGGAACAATGTGTTTAGCCTAGATTTAACTATATACCAGCGCCGAATACAAACACATCGCCATAGCTTGTATAAAGATGAACTGCACATGGTGGTTTAAAGCAAAGATACACACAAAAAGCCGGAATAACTCAGCAGGACAGGCAGCATCTCTGGAGAGAAGGAATGGTGACATTGCAGGTCGAGACCCTTCTTCAGAAGGAGGGTCGAACTCTCCAGCGATACCGCCTGTCTCGCTGAGTTACTCCAGCTTTGTGTCTAACATCACCATAGCTTCCTCTGCTGTTTGGAAGTCACCCAAAAACTCAAGTAAAAATCCTTTCTCATCCAAATAGCAGTGGCAGGCTTCTTAATCCAAGCCCTGTTACAATCACCTCTTGAATATTGATCAAAATTCTAAATATTAACAAATGCCTCCAAAAAGCATGAATGTTTGTCTATTTAAACAAGCACATAATATCAATATATTAAACTGAATTTAAAGTTCAAACACCACATGGGGAAACTCGGATTGGAAAGGGGAAAAAAAGGGCATTTTCACTTTATTTTATTACAGCTGTTGAATTAATCAATCAAAATTGAAATGGCAAAAATCTTCCTCTATGTACAATGGCAACCATTTGAAAATGGATTACCACAGAGATTTATGAAGCACCCAAACATTGAGAGAGACAGTTTATCCTGAAGGATCAAGTATACAGGGTAGATGCCAAGACTGTAGTTCGACCTTGACACCAATTCCAGTTCCTCAAACTTCTCTTCCATGTGGAGAAAACAGGCTTCGTTCATTCTTTGACCTCCCCAGATTTTGCTTGAAGGGTTTCAAGACTCAAAGGAACAATTGGCATAGGCTTCATTGAGTCTATAACGTTCTGGTTTTATCTGTTTAAGAACACACACAAAACACTAGCCATGTATTAAAGAATATATGCATCGCAGAAATGTATAAAAGTCTTCAATCATAGCCAAGTACCTGTATTTTGTTGAAAACTAAGTTTTCTGTAGTAGTTTAGTTTATTGACATATATACTGAGGTACAGAGAAAAGGCATATTGTTGTGTGCTATTCAGTCAGCGGAAAGACTGTGCATGATAATAATCAAGCAGTTCAGATACTAGAGAGGGTATACTGTTCAGTGCAACATAAAGACCGATCAAAGATAGTCCGTGGGTCTACAATGAGGTGGATGGTAGGTCAGGCCAAAACTGACAAACTTCTGTTGGTGATAGGATGGTTCATTTGCCCAATAACAGCCAGGAAGAAATGGCCCCTCAAACTGGAGGTGTGTGTTTTCACACTTCTGTACCTCTTGCCTGATGAGAGAGGGAGCGACCAAGTCAAGCCAAGTCAATTTTATTTGTATAGCACATTTAAAAACAACCCACGTTGACCAAAGTGCTGTACATCAGTTCAGGTACTAAGAAACGAACATACAATAGCACACAAACATAACAGCACATACATAAACAGTTCACAGCGCCCCCTCACAGGTCCTCAAACGCTAGGGAGTAGAAATAGGTTTTGAGCCTGGACTTAAAGGAGTCAATGGAGGGGGCTGTTCTGATGGGGAGAGGGATGCTGTTCCACAGTCTCGGAGCTGTAACCGCAAAAGCGCGGTCACCCCTGAGCTTAAGCCTAGACTGCGGGACAGTCAGTAGCCCCAAGTCGGCCGACCTGAGGGAGTGGAGATAGAGTGGTGGGTTAGAAGATTTTTTGATATGGGGGGCAAGACCGTTTAGGGTTTTGTATGTGAATAGGAGGGCCAAGGTGAGACGTTCTTGATTTTTACTGGTGGCCTTGCCGAGACAGCCTGAAGTGTAGATGAATTCAATGGAAGATATGTTGGTTTATATGGTCTGTCCACAACTCTTGCAGTCTTGGATGGAGCTGCTCCCAATACAGTCTACATTTACTAATATGGATTAGAAAAAAATCCATAAGGCATGATGGATTTAATGGGTCGCTGGAGCTTTTAACCCAGCAAGTGTCTGCAAATCAACTCATCATCCTATTTTCTACATGAAAGCAGATGATGGAAAAATAATTCACTGAATCCTGGTTTGAGGAATGTCTGTCATCCTCTGGTGAATAAAATGGGATTCCATTTCAGAGGCAAGTAGAAATCAGGAACTGCAGATGCTAGTTAATACACAAGGACAGAGCTGGAGTAACTTAGGTTAGGCAGCATCTCTGGAGAACATGGATAGGTGATGTTTTGATGCAAAACCTCGCCTATCCATGTTCTCCAGAGATGCTGCCTGACCCGCTGAGTTACTCCAGCACTCTGAAACGTCACCTATCCATGTTCTCCAGAGATGCTGCCTGACCTGCTGAGTTACTCCAGCAGTCTGTGAAACGTCACCTATCCATGTTCTCCAGAGATGCTGCCTGACCCGCTGAGTTACTCCAGCAGTCTGTGAAACGTCACCTATCCACGTTCTCCACAGATGCTGCCTGACCCACTGAGTTACTCCAGCATTGTGTTGTTCAGTCAAGAAGCTCAAACTAGCAGTGCAGGTGGTTTCAACAAAATAGATTTACATAAGAGGATAAAAATTTAAGGAATGCATGAGACAGGTCGTGGAGAATTGGTGGCAGGAATGCCAACCATCAAATATTTAGAGACTAGTTGTGTTATCTCCCTTTCTCATCAGCCACACTAGGGGAAATTTACAGAAGCTAATTAACCTACAAACCCGCATGTCTTTGGAATGTGGGAGGAAACAGGTGAAAACCCATGTGGTCATAGGGGTGGACGTGCAAATTCCGCACAGACAGTGCCCAGAGTCAATCTAGGAAAACAACTGCAGATGCTGGTACAAATCGAAGGTATTTATTCACAAAATGCTGGAGTTACTCAGCAGGTCAGGCAGCATCTCAGGAGAGAAGGAATGGGTGACGTATCCGGTCGAGACCCTTCTTCAGACTGAAGGTCTCGGCCTGAAATGTCACTCATTCCTTTGCTCCCGAGATGCTGCCTGACCTGCTGAGTAACTCCAGCATTTTGTGGTACCCAGAGTCAGGATTGAGCCTGGGCTTCTGGTGCTATGAGGCAGTAGCTCCACAGCTGTGCTGCCCAAACAGTTCAGCTGCTTAATGATGGCATGATGTACAGAGAGAAAAAACATCTAGCAATTATAGACCTATTAGTTTGATGTCTGTGGTGGGAAAATTAATGGAAAAGATACTTAGGGACAATATATATAATTATTTGGACAAACAAGGCCTGATTAGAAACAGTCAACATGGATTTGTGCCTGGAAGGTCATGTTTGACTAATCTTCTTGAATTTTTTGAAGAGGTTACCAGGGAAATTGATAAGGGCAAGGCTGTGGATGTTGTCTATATGGACTTCAGTAAGGCATTTGACAAGTTTCCACATGGAAGGTTGATTAAGAAGGTTAAATCGTTGGGTATTAATAGTGAGGTTGCAAGATGGATTCAACAATGGCTGAATGGGAGATACCAGAGGGTAATGGTTGACAATTGTATGTCAGGTTGGAGGCCAGTGTCTAGTGGAGTGCCCCAGGGATCTGTGTTGGGTCCACTGTTGTTTGTCATTTACATTAATGATCTGGATGATGGTGTGGCAAATTGGATTAGTAAATATGCAGATGATACTAAGATAGGTGGTGTAGTTAGTAATGAAGTAGAGTTTCAAAGTCTACAGAGAGACTTGGGCCTTTTGGAAGGGTGGGCTGAAAGATGGCAGATGGAGTTTAATGCTGAAAAGTGTGAGGTGCTGCATTTTGGTAGGACAAATCAAAATAGGACGTACAGGGTAAATGGTAGGGAATTGAGGAATGCAGTGGAACAGAGGGATCTGGGAATAACTGTGCATTGTTCCCTGAAGGTGGAATCTCATGTGGATAGGGTGGTGAAGAAGGCATTTGGTATGCTTGCCTTTATAAATCAGAGCATCGAGTATAGAAGTTGGGATGTAATGTTAAAATTGTACAGGGCATTGGTGAGGCCGAATCTGGAGTATGGTGTGCAGTTCTGGTCGCCAAATTATAGGAAAGATGTCGACAAAATGGAGAGGGTACAGAGGAGATTTACTAGAATGTTGCCTGGGTTTCAGCACTTAAGCTACAGAGAGAGGTTGAACAGGTTGGGTCTTTATTCTTTGGAGCGTAGAAGGTTGAGGGGGGATTTGATAGAGGTTTTTAAAATTTTGAGAGGGACGGACAGAGTTGACGTGGGTAGGCTTTTCCCTTTGAGAGTGGGAAAGATTCCAACAAGGGGACATAGCTTCAGAATTGAGGGACAAAAGTTTAGGGGTAACATGAGGGGTAACTTCTTTACTCAGAGGGTGGTGGCTGTATGGAATGGGCTTCCGGTGGAAGTGGTGGAGGCTGGCTCGATTTTATTATTTAAGAGTAAATTGGATAGGTATATGGATAAGAGGGGATTGGAAGGTTATGGTCTGAGTGCAGGTAGATGAGACTAGGTCAGGGAGAATGGTCGGCGTGGACTGGAAGGGCCGAAAGGGCCTGTTTCCGTGCTGTAGTTGTTATATGGTTATATGGTTATTCATGCAAGGTGCATGCCACTGTGCCACCCAATGTTAGCACCCACAGTCAGGATTGAACCCAAGTTTGGCACCTTTTGCAAATAAATGCATGGAAGAGATCAGATACATGCTCTTGCAAAGCCAATTCACCGAGTCTCCAACACCTTAAACAACAATTAGGCTTGTATACACTGGAATTTAGAAGGATGAGGGGGGATCTTATTGAAGCATATAAGATAATTAGGGGATTGGACACATTAGAGGCAGGAAACATGTTCCCAATGTTGGGGGAGTCCAGAACAAGGAGGCCACAGTTTAAGAATAAGGGGTAGGCCATTTAGAACGGAGATGAGGAAGAACTTTTTCAGTCAGAGAGTGGTGAAGGTGTGGAATTCTCTGCCTCAGAAGGCAGTGGAGGCCAGTTCGTTGGATGCTTTCAAGAGAGAGCTGGATAGAGCTCAAGGATAGCGGAGTCAGGGGGTATGGGGAGAAGGCAGGAACGGGGTACTGATTGAGAGTGATCAGCCATGATCGCATTGAATGGCGGTGCTGGCTCGAAGGGCTGAATGGCCTACTCCTGCACCTATCGTCTATTAACACACCCATTAAAAGTCCGATTGGATAAAGTTTCATTGACGTCCACTTAGTTCTCATGTGGAGAGGTTGCCCCAAAGCTCACCTCTGGCAGGGCCAAGTGTTGGCTCATGTTCTCCTGCGCCACGTCCCACCCTTCGCCAAGAAAGCCTTCCTTGCATGTTGTACAGAAATGGTACCTCCAGCACTACAACAAGAAACACAGTGCCAAACGTCAACACTATGGACAGCCATCCTTTGAGATGTTGAAGTTAGTGAAAAAAGTCCCCAAAATTTCCTTCGTGCTCCACATTATTTTAGTCGATCCAACTATATATGCCCCTCGCCCACTCTCTGACAAACTAATTTTGAGCGGGTCAGTCAGTATCTCTGGAGAGAAGGGTATCGACTGGAAACATCACCCATTCCCACAAAATCACCAACTTCCTCTCTATTCTGGCCAACCTACTGAGATTCCTTCCCCTCCACTTTTGGCCGCAAACATTTAAGGAAAACCCATAAACAGAAAGGATTGCAGATGCTGGAATCTTGTGTAGAACACAAAGTGCTGGAGTAACTCAATGGGCCAGTGCGCATCTCTGGAGGACATGGATAGATAACATTGAGTCGGGACCATCTTCCGTCTAAAGGATCCAGACCCAAGATGTCACCTAGTCTTGCCCTCCAGAGATGCTACCTGACCTGCTGAGTTACTCTGGCACTTTGTGATCTCGGGAAAACGAGTCGGGGCAAAAAACATCTTGGGGCAGCACGGTGGCACAGCGGTAGAGTTGCTGCCTCACAGCGCCAGAGACCCAAGTTTGATCCCGACCAAGGGTGCTGCCTGTGTGGAGTTTGTACGTTCTCCCCGTGACCTGCGTGGGTTTTCTCCGGGTGCTCCGGTTTCCTCCCACACTCCAAAGACGTGCAGGTTTGTAGGTTAATTGGTTTTGATAAAGACTGTAAATTGTCCCTGGTGTGTGTAGGATAGTGTTAGTGTGCGGGGATCGCTGGTCGGTGCGGACTCGGTGGGCCCGTTTCCGCGCTGTATCGCTAAACTAAACGTGATTGGTCTCACAGCCCCTGCATTTAAGCCAGCCCAACCCCAACAGCACCAACTTTGTCTACCTACACAAGGACTCGAGTTACAATAGACAATAGGTGCAGGAGTAGGCCATTCAGCCCTTCGAGCCAGCACCGCCATTCAATGCGATCATGGCTGATCCCTCTCAATCAGTACCCCGTTCCTGCCTTCTCCCCATACCCCCTCACTCCGCTATCCTTAAGAGCTCTATCCAGCTCTCTCTTGAAAGCATCCAACGAACTGGCCTCCACTGCCTTCTGAGGCAGAGAATTCCACACCTTCACCACTCTCTGACTGAAAAAGTTCTTCCTCATCTCCGTTCTAAATGGCCTACCCCTTATTCTTAAACTGTGGCCCCTTGTTCTGGACTCCCCCAACATTGGGAACATGTTCCCTGCCTCTAATGTGTCCAATCCCCTAATTATCTTATATGTTTCAATAAGATCCCCCTCATCCTTCTAAATTGCAGTGTATACAAGCCCAATCGCTCCAGCCTTTCAACATACGACAGTCCCGCCATTCTGGGAATTAACCTAGTGAACCTACGCTGCACGCCCTCCATAGCAAGAATTGGAGGTTACAGAACACATTTATCACCCTTCAATACAAAAGCCAGCCAAACCTGATTTTAATTGAAGGCACATTCTGGAGAAGGCAACACAGGCATTCAGTATTAATACAATTCACGCTGAACGAGTGCAGCTCTTTGTAGATAAAACATTCTTGCAATAAATATTCACTCTTGGCACACTTGGTAATAGCTAACCAAGGGTAGGGATAAGTCGTACCCTTAACTTGCAGAGGTGTCAAAAATAACCAAATTAATTGCTGAAGGTGGACACAAAATGCTGGAGTAACTCAGTGAGATTGGCAGCATTCTGGAGAGAAGGAATGTGTAGGAAGGAACTGCAGATGCTGGTTTACACCAAAGATACACAAATTGGTGGAGTAACACAGCGGGACAGGCAGCACCTCTGGAGAGAAGGAATGGGAGATGTTTTAGGTAGAGACCCTTCTTAGAAACAGAAAAATAGGTGGAGGAGTAGGCCATTCGGCCCTTCGAGCCAGCACCACCATTCAAGATGATCATCTAAAATCAGTTCCTGCTTTTTCCTCATATCCCTTTAACCCCAAGAGCTAAATCTAACTCTCTCTCGAAAACATCCAGTGAATTGGCCTCCACTGTCTTCTGTGGCAGAGAATTGCACAGATTCACAACTCTCTGGGTGAAAACGTTTTTCCTCATCTCAGTCCTAAATGGTCTACCCCTTATTCTTAAACTGCAACCCCTGGTTCTGGACTTTCCCTACTTAGAGAAACATTTTTCCTGCAGACATTTTTCCTGCAGACAGTCAAGGGAGAGATGCGGAGAGGCAAGGTGTGAAAAGGACAGATCAAAGCAGACAATGCTAAGGAAGTGTAGAATGGTTCATTGTCAGCAGAGGGGGATTAATTGCCGTTTAGTTTCAGTTTTTTAGTTTAGTTCAGAGATACAGCGCGGCAACAGGCCCTTCGGCCCACCGAGTCCGTGCTGACCAGTGACCCCCATACACCAACACTGTCCTACACACACAAGGGACAAGTTTTACATTTACCAAGCCAATTAACCTACAGTATACGTCTGTGGAGTGTGGGTGAAGACCGTAGATCTGAGAAAGCCCACGCAGGTCATGGGGAGAACGTACAAACTCCGTACAGACAGCACCCGTAGTCGGGATCGAACCTGGGTCTCTGGCACTGCAAGCGCTGTAAGGCAGCAACTCTACCGCTGCGCCCAATGAAAATAAAAATGTCACCCCCCCGCGTCCGCGACACACCGTTGGCACAACTCTCTCTCTGGAGAAGGGGCACAGCTTCACTCACCAGGAGAGCCACCACAGGGAGGGAGATGACTACCAGGATACACATCAAGATCAGGGCAATCCCAAACCCAGGGAAGTGAAGGGGTTTGTACGGTCTCTCCAGTCTTGCATCTGAAACAACAAGAGGATGTTCAAACACTCAACAAGTTGCCTGTAGGCTTGAAGCAAAGCATTGTTACAATAATGGAAACAAGGAACTACAGATGCAGAGACCAGAGGAGGGTCTCGACCAAAAAGTCACGCTCCTTTTCTCCAGAGATGCTGCCTGGTCCAGTGAGTTACTCCAGCTTTATGTCTAACTAGAGATGCTGGTTTAGCAAAATATAGTACTGTGTTAACTTTGGGTCAGGCAGTATCTCATTCCACTTGGGCAGCTTACAACTGCGGTGCTGGCTCGAAGGGCCAAATGGCCTCCTACTGCACCCATTTTCTATGTTTCTAACCCATTTGGTATGAACATTGAATTCTATAATATTAGGAAATACACCCCTTCTCTTTTCTGTGGCCCACCTATTTCACCCAACATCCGGACCTCTCCTTTTACCTATCTACCTTTCATTTCATTCCCTTTCAAATATCCTTTGTCTCCTTATCTCTAGCCTTCGTCCACTCTCTGCAGATCAAAACACCTCCCCCCCACATCTGCATCCACCTATCGCTTGCCAGACTTTGTCCTTCCCCCCTCCTAACCTTTTAGATATGGGAACTTTAAATGTCTAGTCAATTCTAGTCAATTTTATTTGTATAGCACAATTAAACACAACCCACGTTGACCAAAGTGCTGTACGTCAGTTCAGGTACTAAGAACAACATACAATATCACACAAACACAACAGCACATACATAAACAGTTCACAGCGCCCCCTCAGAGGGCCTCATACGCTAGGGAGTAGAAGTAGGTTTTGAGCCTGGACTTAAAGGAGTCGATGGAGGGGGCAGTTCTGATGGGGAGAGGGATGCTGTTCCACAGTCTAGGAGCTGCAACCGCAAAAGCGCGGTCACCCCTGAGCTTAAGCCTAGACTGCGGGATAGTGAGTAGCCCCAAGTCGGCCGACCTGAGGGACCTGGAGATAGAGTGGTGGGTGAGAAGATTTTTGATATGGGGGGGGGGGGCAAGCCCGTTTAGGGCTTTATATGTGAATAGGAATGTTCTACTACACACCCCAATTGTTCACACCCCTCAACACGACATTTTAATTACAAGATTTAGATCTGTTTGCACAGTAACGAGATCAATTAGTTGCGTGCAAAATAGGAACTCTGCAACAAACTTGTAAACCTCTAGGAGGCAGTGCAGCACCACAATTGCTGTAGGAACCATAGACAAACGGCAAAAGACAACTTTATGGACACATCTTACTGCAAAGCTGGCAACTTCAAATCCTGGACAACACAAATGTGCACTTAAATAGAAGGCTGACCAGCAAGCAGTCCAACACAACCACATTTTGCAAGCTAACCTTTCCCTATGTACCTTCTACATCTCTATTTCCTTTCCCCTGACTCGCAGTCTGAAGGGTCTCCACCTGAAAAGTCACCTTATCCTTTTCACCAAATATGCTGCCTGACCCGCTGAAATACTCCTGCTTTGTGGACCACTGGTTTTGACCGGATAGAAACAGCTGGTAAGCAATTTAGGACGATTCACCTTATCATGGATAAAGTCTGAAGAAGGGTCTCGACCCGAAACGTCACCCATTCCTTCTCTCCCGAGATGCTGCCTGACCCACTGAGCTACTCCAGCATTTTGTGAAATACCTTTGATTTGTACCAGCATTTGCAGTTATTTTCTTACACCTTATCATGGACGTGTACGAAACTGTAAGACATGAGAATTAGGCCATTCAGCCCATCAAGTCTACTCCGTTATTCAATCATGGCTGACCTATTTTTCCCCTCTCAACCCCCATTTTTCTGCCTCCCCTGTAACCTTTGGAGCCCTTCTCAATCAAGACCTACCAATCTCACCTTAAAAATACCCATTGACTTGGCCTCCATAGCCTTCTGTGGCAGTGATTCCACAGATTCACCACACACTGGCTATAGAAATTCCTCCTCATCTCCATTCTAAAGGTACGTACTTTTATTCAGAGGCTGTGCCCTCTGGTCCTAGACTCCCATTACTGGAAACATCCTTCACAAACCAAACTCAAGTACAATTTGCAAGTACGAGAGAGGGCTGCAATTTAGTTGAAACAGGGACTAATTAGTTTTATTTTAAAATCTAGGACTCGTCAGCACATGTAAAGCTACAGCAGGTTATTCCAAGTCAGCATATTGTTGTTCAGGGCACCAACCAATCAGTAAACTCCACATCTGGTTTGTACCCGGTGACTTCAGAAGCGGTTCCCTGAGGCACCTCATTGCAGACCGACCGCCCGACCGCCCGCCAACTCCCAACTGTTGATGCAGCAAGCCAAAATAGCCTACAATCGTCACGTGGCAGCGCAACTACAAACCATTGTTCATTTAATTAATAAAAACAATGTCCCAGGGGGGAATAAGGGGTGAGGCGGAAGAGAGAAGTGCTTTAGTTTTGGAGATGCAGCGCGGAAACAGGCCCTTCAGCCCACTGAGTCCATGCCAACCAGCGACCACCCATACACTAGTTCTATCCTCCACACCAAGGACAATTTACAGAAGCCAATTAACCAACAAACCCGCGTGTCTTTGAAGTGTTGGAAGAAACCGAATTTGCAGGTGAAACTGGAAATCCAGTCACAGGGAGAACATACAAACTCTAGAGTCAGGATCGAATCCAGGTCCCAGCGAGGCAGCAACTCAACTGCTGTGCCTCATTTCATCTCGTCCATTATGAACTAGAAACATTTTAGGTGTTGAGATAGGGATATTGCACAGCACAGACCCTTTTAAGCTCATCTAGTCCATGCTGATCAAATATACATCCTCACTAATCAAAAAACAAAGACAGTATTGGAGCAACTCAGCAGGTCAGGCTGCATCTCTGGAGAACATCGGTGGGTGGCAATGTGAGAATGGACTCTTCTTAAGACAGATTATAAGGGGGGGGGGGGGGGGGGGGAGGACAAAACCCAAGGGCAAGGATTACCCATTCCCTGCTACCACCCCAAACATGAGATGCTGTCCGGCCCACCAAGTCACTCCAGCGCTGCTGTTTTAAAAAATATATAAACCAATATCTTCAGTTCCGCATTTCAATTCTTTGTAATGCAGAATTCTTTAAAGTCACACCAGTGTAAACCTTACAAAATCATGAACCCCAGCTGAGGAAAGGACTCTTCACCACCAACACACCCAGGCATTCAGGATTGTACAAACCATCTTCTGACACCTGCAAACAAAGTCACAGATGGAATATGCACATGGCCAGGATTCCTTCATATTGTGAAGTTAATGTGAGGAAGCATTCAAGATCACGGCACAAACATTTGTCTGCACTTCTCCCACGAGTCATCCCCAATCCTCAGGGAACTGTCGACAACCAAATCCCAAAACACAGACTAGACTGAATTAGCTGCCAGGTCCATTGGGATCCATTCAACAGCAGGCAAGAGAATCACCGGCTCAGAATATTACAACAGTACTCGTACATAAGCCAACCCAAGCAACTTCTACAGAGTTAGTCACTTTGGGGATGAGTTTTAGTAGAGCAACAAGATTAGAGTTGCCAACTTCCTCACTCCCAAAGAAGGGACAAAGGGTGACGTCACCGCCCCACGTGACCTCACCCAGCCAGCGGCCACGTGCTCCCGCTCCATCAATGGCGGCTGCCCAGGCCGGGTGGCCACCATTGGTGGAGCGGGAGCACGTGGCCGCTGGCCGGGTGAGATCACGTGGGGCGGTGATGTCACCCTTTGTCCCTTCTTTGGGAGTGAGGAAGTTGGCAACCCTACTAATCGGTCCCCTACGGGACAAACCAATTTAGCCCAAAATGCGGGATGTCCCGGCTAACACAGGACAATTGGCAACCCTAAGCAAGATAGATGTCCATTATTTCAGCAAAGAGAACGAACTGCAATAGCTTGTGTAGGAGGCAACTGCAGATGCTGGTTTAAACCAAATGCTGGAGTAACTCAGCAGGACAGACAGCATCTATGGAGAAGAGGAATGGGTGACGTTTCAGGTTGAACTTGATCCTAACTTGAAGGTGATACTGGAAAACACCCAGTGTTCTGGTTCAGTAAGCACACACCTTTATAACCAGGGTCATTTGGCCAGTAAAGTCATAGACGTTGAATTGGCCATCGCCTGACCAGACCATATGGCAACGTTGCATTTAACGTTTACTAATTCAGGCCTCTGCAAATATCAGCTTTTCCCCTCAGTGATTTGCGAAAGGCAATCATTCACATATCATTCATCATTCAGCCCAAGCTCAAGTTATTTCAGACCAAAAAACCACAAAGCTAAAATCACAATAACTGGCATTTGCAATTACCGAAGTCTCCGTAGCCACGATACCTCCACCAGGCATCATTGTCTCCAATTGGCATCCTATGTCTAAAAGCTGGAGCCATTTGATTTACAATTTGTTAGAATTATGCCAATGGAATGTTGGCCTTCATAACAAGAGGAGTTGAGTATAGGAGCAAAGAGGTCCTTCTGCAGTTGTACAGGGCCCTAGTGAGACTGCATCTGGAGTACTGTTTTTGTCTCCAAATTTGAGGAAGAATATTCCTGCTATTGAGGGCGTGCAGCGTAGGTTTACTAGGTTAATTCCCGGAATGGCGGGACTGTCATATGTTGAAAGACTGGAGCGACTAGGCTTGTATACACTGGAATTTAGAAGGATGAGAGGAGATCTTATCGAAACGTATAAGATTATTAAGGGGTTGGACACGTTAGAGGCAGGAAACATGTTCCCAATGTTGGGGGAGTCCAGAACCAGGGGCCACAGTTTAAGAATAAGGGGTAGGCCATTTAGAACAGAGATGAGGATTTTTTTTCTTCAGTCAGAGAGTTGTGAATCTATGGAATTCTCTGCCTCAGAAGGCAGTGGAGGCCAATTCTCTGAATGCATTCAAGAGAGAGCTAGATAGAGCTCTTAAGGATAGCGGAGTCAGGGGGTATGGGGAGAAGGCAGGAATGGGGTACTGATTGAGAATGATCAGCCATGATCACATTGAATGGCGGTGCTGGCTCGAAGGGCCGAATGGCCTCCTCCTGCACCTATTGTCTATTTATATTGGATAGAGATTTGTTTAATTGTGTAATTTTCAACATTCTGTCATTCACTCTTAGATGCTTTTTAGCCAACTCTTTCCACGGTGGCACAGCCGTAGAGTTGCTGCCTAGGTTCAATCCCAACTGCAGGTGCTGTCTGTACGGAGTTTGTACGTTCTTCCCGTGACCGCATGGGTTTTTCCGAGATCTTCAAATTCCTCCCACCCCCCAAAGACCTGCTGGTTTGTAGGTTAATTGGCTTAGTGCGAATGTAAAAATCGTCCCTAGTGTGTGTAGGGCAATGTTTAGATTTTAGAGATACAGCGCGGAAACAGGCCCTTTGGCCAACCGGGTCCACGCCGCCCAGCGATCCCCGCACATTAACACTATCCTACACACACTAGGGACAATTTTTTTTACATTTGCCCAGCCAATTAACCTACATACCTGTACGTCTTTGGAGCGTGGGAGGAAACCGAAGATGTCGGAGAAAACCCACGCAGGTCACGGGGAGAACCATGTGTGGGGATTACTGGTCGGTGTGGACTCAGTGGGCTAAAGGGCCTGTTTCCACGCTGTATCCCTAAACTAAACATCACTTTAGATGCACTTACCTCCAACTATGAAGGAGTAGGCATCTACTTGTATATCCGTGCCCATCAGGAAACCATTCCCATTAACCAAGCTGAAGAAGACATCCAACACCTCGCGACTTGCTGGAGCAGCGCTCACGAACACCAGGTCATAGGTGGAGATCACCGAGCCGTGCCTTTTGGAGTTAGTGAGGACAATTAGATCACAGGTCACGTCAAAAAACAGCTCTGGCCTCTCCCCATCATAGATACTCCCATTATCCCTCCCACTCCTTAAAAGGACAGTCTACCCCAGTGCTGAAGGGTCGTTAACATGAAACACCATTCCATTGTTCTCTTTCTAATCCCCACGAAGGCCGAGCTTGTCCTGGGGTGGTCATAGAGGAGAGTGGCATCTCAGTACGGCGTGGAGATGCAGCGGGTAGAGCTGCTGCCACACAGCAGTAGAGTCCAAGCTTCAATCCTGACCTCCGGTGCCGTGTGTGGAGTTTGCACGTTCTCCCCTTGACTGCGAGGGTTTCCACCCCCACTAGGTCAGAGGTGATAGGTGTAGACGTAGCCACTCGACCCATCAAGTCTACTCCGCCATTCAATCATGGCTGATCTATCTCTCCCTCCTAACCCCATTCTCTTGCCTTATCCCCCATAACCTCTCATCTGTACTAAAATATCTATCTATTTCTGCCTTAAAAATATCCACTGATGGGCTCTACAGCCGTCTGTGGCAAAGAATTCCACAGCTTCACCACCCTCTGACCAAATAAATTTCTCCTCAACTCCTTCCTAAAAGAACATCCTTTAATTCTGAGACTGACTTCTAGTCCTAGACTCGCCCACTAGTGGAAACATCCTGCCCACATCCACTCTACCCAAGCCTTTCACTAGTGTGTGTCATCCCAAAGACAAGTGGGTTCGTGGGTGAATTGGCCTGTAAATTGCCCCTAGTGTGAGGAGAGTGGATGAGAAAGTGGGATAACATAACTAGCGCGAACAGTGGTGTTTAAGATGCTTTTAAATGGAAATGGAAACAGAGGGTTATGGACGCGCAAGATGAGATTCATCTTTGCATCACGCTAGGCATGGACATTGTGGGCTGAAGGGCCATTCCTGTGCTGTACCATTCTATGGTCAGGCCAACTCAACACTTGCGCTCAATTTTCCCCTCAGAGGGAAGGCTTGCCTAAACCCTTTCAAGCAAGTCATTTGCAGATATTCTAACCCATTAACAACATAATCAATAGACCAAAGGTGTCACAAAATGCTGGAGTAACTCAGCAGGTCAGGCAGCATCTAGGAGAGAGTGATTGGGTGACATTTCATGTCAAGACCCTTCTTCAGTCTGAAGAAGGGTCTCGACCCAAAACTTCACCCATTCCCTCTCTCCTAGATGCTGCCTGACCTGCTGAGTTACTCCAGCATTTTGTGAATAAATACCTTCGATTTGTACCAGCATCTGCAGGTATTTTCCTAATCAATAGACCAGGACATCTTAAATTTGACACCACTAAGATTTTAAACCCAAAGAAATTGTGGGACAGATTCAAAAAGTGAGGAGAACTTTGAACTAAAGCTTACCCAAAATGGCTCACCACCGCTTGCACAAAGTGGTTGTATTTTGGCTTCAGAATCTCCTGCAACTGAGAGTCATAATTTAAATACATTAAGCATTTCCAAATGCAGAAACAGAACTGCAGCTACTACTTTAGAAAAAAAAAACCTAAGTGCTGGAGTAACTCAGCGGGTTAGGCATCTTCTCTGGAGAAGATGGATAGATGTTTTGGGTCGGGACCTTTCATTAGTCCGATTGCCCAAGGGATCTCAACCCAAAATATCACTTATCCATGTTTAGATTTAGATATAGAGGCACAGCGCAGAAACAGGCCCTTCGGCCCACCGGGTCCGCGCCGCCCAGCGATCCCCGCACACTAACACTATCCTACACACACTAGGGATAATTTTTACATTTGCCCAGCCAATTAACCTACATACCTGTACGTCTTTGGAGTGTGGGAGGAAACCGAAGATCTCGGAGAAAACCCACACAGGTCATGGGGAGAACGTACAAACTCCGTACAGACGGCACCCGTAGTCAGGATCGAACCCGAGTCTCCAGCTCTGCATTCGCTGTAAGGCAGCAACTCTACCGCTGCACCACCGTGCCGCCCGTTCTCCACAGATGCTGCCTGACCTGCTGAGTTACTCCAGTACGTTTTAAATAAGGATTTCCAAGTTATTTCTTTGCTTTTACTGCCTGCACTAAAATTCCAACATGGTCAAGAGGCCAGAAAATAGTCTTCCAGTCTAATAGTCCAACCTTTATCAAGTCCAACAAGGGCAGCCAGATAATCCAAACTGAATGGGGTTAGGAGGGAGAGACAGATCAGCCAATATTGCATGGCGGAGTGGACATGATGGGCCGAATGACCCAATTCTGTTCCTATAACTTACGACCTTGCAAATGGGAGCCTTGCTGCATATTAGAAGCATTGCACGATTAGTTTAAGCACTACCCAAAACACTTCATGAATCGGGAGGGATGCACATCTTTATTCTGCTGTGCCTGGATAATTCTAAAGGAGTTTATAATTTCAGCCCAGATGTTGCAATTGGGCTACTCCACTACTGAAACCCTGCTCAGACCCAAGCATGAAGTGCATGCCATTAACAGGAACTTGGAGTGATTGCAGCTAATTGCACCAAACTGTAGGTGGACTGGGCAGGGTTTAGGACTTCCTGAGGAAGTGAAAGAATAGAGATTAAAACCATGGTGTGGTTTCGTTCTTAAAACAGTTTGCAGCATTCTTGTGCAACAACTTACTCATTTGCACAATATTCCATTTGGAAACTATGATTAAATCAAACCCCCACATCTTGCATAACCAATCGTCTTGCAAAACCACTGTTGAATAAAGGGCACTGCAGAAACATAAACATAGAAAATAGGTGCAGGAGTAGGCCATTCGGCCCTTCGAGCCTGCACCGCCATTCAATATGATCATGGCTGATCATCCAACTCAGTATCCCGTACCTGCCTTCTCTCCATACCCCCTGATCCCTTTAGCCACAAGGGCCACATCTAACTCCCTCTTAAATATAGCCAATGAACTGGCCTCAACTACCTTCTGTGGCAGAGAATTCCACAGATTCACCACTGTGTGAAAAAAAACTTTCTCATCTCGGTCCTAAAAGATTTCCCCCTTATCCTTAAACTGTGACCCCTTGTTCTGGACTTCCCCAACTTCGGGAACAATCTTCCTTCTTCTAGCCTGTCCAACCCCTTAAGAATTTTGTAAGTTTCTATAAGATCCCCCCTCAATCTTCTAAATTCCAGCGAGTACAAGCAGAGTCTATCCAGTCTTTCTTCATATGAAAGTCCTGCCATCCCAGGAATCAATCTGGTGAACCTTCTCTGTACTCCCTTTATGGCAAGAATGTCTTTCCTCAGATTAGGAGACCAAAACTGTACGCAATACTTCAGGTGTGGTCTCACCAATGCCCTGTACAACTGCAGCAGAACCTCCCTGCTCCTATACTCAAATCCCCTCGCTATGAATGCCAACATACCATTCGCTTTCTTCACTGCCTGCTGCACCTGCATGCCTACTTTCAATGACTGGTGTACCACGACACCCAGGTCTCATTGCATCTCCCCTTCTCCGATTCGGCCACCATTCGGAAGTGATATTGAGAGTGGAGCACATGGCCACAGAGATCAAAGCATGATAACACAAGAACAGGGCCAGTGCCAAGTCTTGGGACAACCGTTGCTTGCGTTGGGACTTACTGCTTTGGTCACGGCCTTGCCAAGACTGCAAAAATATGCGGACCGGGAATCTCGGAGTGTTGTGTTGTATACGTGGTTCTTGATTGCAAAAGTAATTGGAAGGACTCCCAAGTTCATTTTGGTTCCTAAAATTAAAAAAAGGTCAATGCACATTTTAATTTCTATCAAAAAGAAAAGTCGCCCAGTGTAACACATTAGAAGCTTTACAGGACTGTGGTGTCTTTGCAGCCGATCAGAAATTAGCAGAAGGTTCAGCATTACTGCTGCCAAAGAAACCCACGGTCCTACTCTCCATTTGGAAAGCATCATCTTCTACAGACAACACAAGAGCTGGGATTCACAAAATGCTGGAGTAACTCAGCGGGTCAGGCAGCATTTCTCTCCCGAGATGCTTCCTGACCCGCTGAGTTACTCCAGCATTTTTGTGTCTCCCGAGATGCTGCCTGACCACTCGAGTTACTCCAGCATTTTGTGTCTACCTTCAATTTAAACCAGCATCTGCAGGTTTTTTACCTACGCAAGAGCTGGTCGAGCTGTTGTCTCAGCGCCAGAAACCTGGGCTCAATCCTGACTAAGAACTCCACAGAATGTAAATGGCCAAACAATTGGGAGCGGTGATGACATTGGACCTGGTAATGGATCTGATACAAGACTCAAGCCACAACACATTTGTTGTGAAAAAGGATGTGCTAGAGTAACTCAGCAGACCCAGCAGCATCCCTGGAGACCGTGAGTAGGTGCTGTTACAGATAAAGTTGTGGCTATTCTATAGGGTTGCCAACTGTCCCGTATTAGCCGGGACATCCTGTATTTTTTGCTAAATTGGCTTGTCCCGTATTAGTAGGGTTGCCAACTTCCTCACTCCCAAAGGAGGGACAAAGGGTGACGTCACCGCCCCGCGCCCCACGTGACCTCACCCAGCCAGCGGCCACGTGCTCCCGCTCCACCAATGGCGGCCGCCATTGGTGGAGCGGGAGCACGTGGCCGCTGGCTGGGTGAGGTCACGTGGGGCGGTGACATCACCCTTTGTCCCGTATTTGGAGTGAGGAAGTTGGCAACCCTACTATTCTACAACACCCAAGAGGCACACAAAACCCTACATTGGGGCAGTACGCGGGCAAGGAGAAATAAACTTGCAAGGGGAAATAAAAAGGAGACTTACCATTTACCCTCAAGGAGCGCAGATCCACGGATCTATTCACAAGGTCGTTAAGTAGCATCAACGCCTCAGCATTGTCCATATGCACGGGGGTGGAGAGAAGTGCGGTCCCTTGAATATTCACATCTCCTTGGATAGATCTGCAAACACAATTAGCAAGTGTACAAAGGCCCAACAAGGGCTACAAGCGTAGACACTACCCCAGATCAATCTAATGTATGATACTGTGGGCGCAGTGAAAGATACAAAGTTTGGAAGTCACCAGCACATCGTGGCATTCACCATAATGCAGTAAAAGCTGCTAATATTTGTAAAGAAAAAAGACACTTTTTTTTAGATTTTAGATTTAGAGATACAGTGCGGAAACAGGCCCTTCGGCCCACCGAGTCCGCGCCGCCCAGCGATCCCCGCACATTAACACTATCCTACACACACACTAGGGACAATTTTTACATTTACCCAGTCAATTAACCTACATACCTGTACGTCTTTGGAGTGTGGGAGGAAACCGAAGATCTCGGAGAAAACCCACGCAGGTAACGGGGAGAACGTACAAACTCCGTACAGACGGCGCCCGTAGTCAGGATCGAACCCGAGTCTCCGGTGCTGCATTCGCTGTAAGGCAGCAACTCTACCACTGCGCCACCGTGCCGCCCACAAGGAACTGTAGATGTTGGTTTACAAGAGAGTGCTGGAGTAACTCAGCAGGTCAAGCAGCATCTCTGGAGATCATGGAGAGTTGTGCAGGGGGGAACTGCAGATGCTGGTTTACACCGAAGATAGACACAAAAAAGCTGGAGTAACTCAGCGGGACAGACAGCATCTCTGGAGAGAAGGAATGGGTGATGTTTTGGGTCAAGACCCTTCTTCAGATAGAGTCAAGAGAGCGAGAGAGACACAGATGGGTGAGGCAAGGTGTGAAAATGAGAGATTAAATAGTTTCATCTATGAAACCAAATGGAAGCTCCACCAATGAAAGCATTCACAGTGCAAGTGATTAGCTGGCAGTAATGAATGGCTTTGACTGAATAGGAAAATAACTGCAGATGCTGGTACAAATCGAAGGTATCACAAAATGCTGGAGTAACTCAGCAGGTCAGGCAGCATCTAGGAGAGAGGGAATGGGGGACATTTCGGGTCGAGACCCTTCTTCAGACTGAATGGAATGGCTTTGACTGAATGTGTAAGAAAATAACTGCAGATGCTGGTACAAATCGCAGGTATTTATTCACAAAATGCTGGAGTAACTCAGCAGGTCAGGCAGCATCTCAGGAGAGAAGGAATGAGTGACGTTTCGGGACCCGAAACGTCACCCATTCCTTCTCTCCGGAGATGCTACCTGACCTGCTGAATTACTCCAGCATTTTGTGAATAAATACCTACGGCGTTGACTGAATGGTAGTTTACACCCCAGCAGTATGAACATTAACTTCTCTAACTTCAGGTATTCCTTGCTTTCCCTCTTTATCACCTCCCCTTTCCTGCTCTCACTGGTCTTCCCGTCTCCGATTACATTCTATCTTTGTCCCGCCCCCCCTCCCCTCTCCCAACATCAGTCTGAAGAGGGGTCTCGACCCGAAACGTCACCCATTCCTTCTCTCCCGAGATGCTGCCTGTCCCGCTGAGTTACTCCAGCATTTTGTCTACCTGGTAAAGTGGAGATATGGTGTGAGATGGTAAAATGGAGGGAGGGACGGCAATGTTTTAGCACGATTCACAAGAGACAGGAATGTAGGTACAGCTCCACCACCAAGTTTCCAGCACCCTTGTTTCCAGAACTTTGTTGGATTATCCATCTAGTATGACCAGATGGGCTGAGATACCGGCCTGCAAAGTCAGTCAGACCCACTGCGTTACTCCACAACTTTGTGTCCCTTCAAGTATCTTGTACATTGTGGAAAGTCATGGTCATGACTTTATTCAATCAGTTCATTGCCGCAGCAATGGTCAAAACGCAAAGTTCGTGATAAATGAACATTTGTTCAAATCGAGTTAAAATCCGATCAGATCAAGCCACTCATTCCATCCGAGGGGAAGGCATGTGGCTCCATTCCTTTACCCTAGCCACAGGACAAATGCCATAATACAAGGTGGTGCAGCGGTAGAGTTGCTAAATGCAGAGACCTGGGTTCCATCCCGACTACGGGTGCTGCTTGTACGGAGTTTGTACGTTCTCCCCGTGTGGGTTTTCTCCGAGATCTTCGGTTTCCTCCCACGCTCCAAAAGACGTACAGGTTTGTAGGTTAATTAGCTTGGTAAATGTAAAAATTGTCCCCAGTGTGTAGGATAGTGCTAATGTGCGGGGATCGCTGGTCAGCACGGACCCAGAGGGCCGAAGGGTCCCTTTCTGCACTATCTCTAAACTAAAAACCCATGCAACACTGCCTCTCTCTTTTGCACAAATTTTGCCGTAACGGCGGCACGGTGGTGCAGCGGTAGAGTTGCTGCCTTAGTGAATGCAGCGCCGGAGACTCAGGTTCGATCCTGACTACGGGCGCCGTCTGTACGGAGTTTGTACGTTCTCCCCGTGACCTGCGTGGGTTTTCTCCGAGATCTTCGGTTTCCTCCCACACTCCAAAGGCGTACAGGTACGTAGGTTAATTGACTGGGTAAATGTAAAAATTGTCCCTAGTGTGTGTAGGATAGTGTTAGTGTGCGAGGATCGCTGGGCGGCGCGGACTCAGTGGGCCAAAGGGCCTGTTTCCGCACTGTACCTCTAAATCTAATAAATCTAAAAAATTGCCATCTTTAGCTAAGCTTTCTGCTGAGAATACAACAGATGTGTTTCAGCGGAACATCAACAACTCATCATTTGATAGTTTTCGCAGTCGAGATCTACTCACATGACTCTTCCAATATTAAACTCTCGCACAAAATACTTTTCTTCCAGCGTTGCTACAACCTTGTAAGACCAAGACAAAATTTAAGTTTGAGAAATAGTTGTCACCCTTTAAATAAAGTCACACATACCACACATTAGAGCAGACGTTAAAGGGATTGGGAGAACATTACAATTTGTTTCATCTAGACACCGTGTAGGACAATTGGTATCAGGGATTTAAAATGTTATTGATAAGGAGGGACAAATATTGCATAGTAACAGAACAAAAGATTTTAAAAGACAGAAGCTAGCATTAGGATAGGAAATTTCTTGTAAAATCCAAAATGCATAAAAGTCAAACATGAAGTATCAAGTTCAAAGATAGACACAAAATGCTGGAGTAACTCAGCGGGCCAGGCAGCATCTCTGGAGAAAAGGAATGGGTGACATTTCAGGTCGGGACCCTTCTTCAGACAGAGTCAGGGGAGAGGGAGACAGAGATGGAAGGGCAAGGTGTGAAAATGAGGGATCAAATAGTTTCATCTGTGATACCACACAGAGATATGGAAGGGCAAGGTGTGAAGACAGATCTGAGCAGACGATAAGGAAATGTAGAATGGTTCATTGTTAGCTGAGGGGAAGGTGACAGAGGCATACAATCAGCAATATTTAATCAGGAGGACAAACTAGTTGGAGAACTAGAGTGGGGAAAGTAAAGATTACTTGAAGTTAATCAATATCAAGTCAATTATTTTTTTCAGAGACGACTTGATACTCTACTTTGATATTAAATGCTTTCTGCAATTTATGCATTAGAGGTATTGCTCAATGACCAACTAATACTCTGCGAAGGCATCACAAAATGATGGAGTAACTCAGCGGGCCAGGCAGCATCTAGGAGAGAAGGGATGGGTGACGTTTCGGGTCAAGACCCTTCTTCAAACTGAAGGGTCTCGACCCGAAACGTCACCCATTTCTTCTCTCCCGAGATGCTGCCTGACCCGCTGAGTTACTCCAGCATTTTGTGATACCTTCGATTTGTACCAGCATCTGCAGTTATTTTCCTACACAACTAATACTCTGCAGTAGTTTGTTGGCCATTAAACAATATTCAAAATCCATTGAAAACAAGAGCAGCCCAAATTAAGTGACAGAGACCCTACAGAAGATATCGCTACACAAGACATACTGGAGAAGACGTACCCAATTGCTCAAACGTTCAAGCAGATCGGAGAGAAACATTGGCTCATTCGACCACGGGCCAAATCCAACACTCAAAGCTGTAAATTCAATGAGCAGTACCTCGGGTTCGAGATTTGCAAGGCTGTAGCCTGAAAATAGAATTATAAACCATGAGCTTCAAATTAACAGCAGGGCACTCAGTCAAACAATGATCACTCAAGACTAGACAAGTTAAAGGGACATTTGGACAGGTACATGGACAGGAAAGGTTTAGAGAGAGAGATACGGGGCAAACACAAAAAGAGGGACTAGTTTTGATGGGGCACCTAGTCGCCAAGGTAATTAGGCCGAAGCCCTCATTTCTGTGAATGACTACACAAAATTGTTAGTGAGAATGATTGTTTCATTCCTGGTTATTCATCTTGACAAGGCAAAGACTACAGCAACTTAAAGCCATTTAAGATTAATATTGCAAATCACACATTCCATTTCTAAACAGCAACTACCCTGAGATTTCCTGCCCACATTTATTAACCTAATATAGTGGAATGTCAAGAACTTTTATCTCTAAACATATGCTTGAAAGGATCTGCCAATGAGGACCCAAAAGAACAAAGAACCCCAGCACCTCATATTTCACTTGGGCAGCTTGCAGCCCAGCGGTATGAACATTGACTTCTCCAACTTTAGATAGTTCCTCTGTCCCTCTCTTCCCCTCCCCCTGTCTTCCTGTCTCCACCTGTATCCTTTCTTTGTCCCACCCCCCTGACATCAGTCTGAAGGATCTCGACCTGAAACGTCACCCATTCCTTCTCTCCTGAGATGTTGCCTGACCTGCTGAGTTACTCCAGCATTTTGTGATACCTTCGATTTGCAGTTATTTGCAGAACAATATTGCCTCCTACCCAAACCATTAAAATTCCACTTCAATGTGCAGGAAGGAACTGCAGATGCTGGTTGACACCGATGATAGACACAAAATGATGGAGTAACACAGGACAGGCAGCATCTCTGGTTGGAAGGAATGGGTGACATTTCGGGTCAAGACCTTTCTTCAGACATGTCAGGGCAGCTTAAAAACATTCACCCCAAAGGCAGACAGAACTGCTACCAAAGTGCTCTGCACAACAATCACATCAAAGGAACCTTGGTCCTGCTACACAATCAATTGAAATATTAAAACATAAAAGAAACTGGCCTTTCAACCTACTGAGTCCACATCGCCCCTCAATCACCTGTTCACACTATTTCTAGGTTATTCCACGTTCACATCTACTCAGCTCGAATTGTGTTCAAAGTCATAAGTACTAGTCTAGGAGAAACAATCACCATTTGGCTTCATTCCAAACCAGCCACTCAGTTGCCCTAAGCTCAATAGAACAGAGTCTGGATTTGATTTCCCCTCAGTATCACTGCAGCAGGTGGAGCTGGCAATAATCCAACATTCCAGCAAATTTAAAAAAGGCCAAGTTACCAGGAATAAATATTCAAAACCAGTATTTGAATGGCACTTCAATAAACTTGGTCGCCATCCCTGAAGTTCAAAATTCCTGTTCTGCACCTCACCTCCCCACAATTAGTCAAACTACCCCCCCCCACACACACCTCCTGTATCCACCTATCACTCACCAGCTTTGTCCTGCCCCTCCTCTCTTCTAGCTTTATTTAGCCCTCCCTTTCCCCCCCCCATCACCTAATGGGTTTCGACCCAAAACATCACCTATCCATGTTCTCCAGAGATGCTGCCTGACCCACTGAGTTACTCCAGCACTATGTGAAACGTCACCTATCCATGTTCTCCAGAGATGCTGCCTGACCCGCTGAGTTACTCCAGCACTTTTGTACATATGCACTCGCTGCAAACTTGCCGAAACAAAGCAGATTTATTCTTCAGAGAGTGTTCCGAGGACATTGATATCAAGTCTACTCCCAAGAAACCCAAGTACTCCCAAGTACAATACACAGGAAGTTGACCTTGGAAGCATGCAAGTACTCACCATTGCAAGCCACAGTGGTGGCATTGATTACCAATTCGCTTGGACTGTGATCCTGGCGGTACACGTGGGTAAGAACGGTTCGAACAATGTCAGAACTGGAGGGCACACCAGCCTCGACCTGGAATACTACTTCACATTCTACTCTAACCGACCCATTCCTGTGTCAGAAGAACATCGAGAGAAGGATGGAGTTAAAACATGTTACAACATATGACTGGGGGAAATAGAACACATGCTGGAGAAGGTGCTTCAGATACACAAACAGCTGGGGAAGACCACGTCTGCAGTGCTGCTGACAGTATTGCTCTGAAGGATTCATTGAAACAGGTCATGTGTTTACAAGACCAGCACCTGGGCTGCCCGAGCCAAGAATGTGTAAGAAAAAAACTGCAGATGCTGGCTTAAATCGAAGGTAGACACAAAATGCTGGAGTAACTCAGCGGGTCAGGCAGCATCTCAGGAGAGAAGGAATGGGTGAAGTTTTGGGTTGAGACCCTTCTACAGACTCAAGGGTTTCAACCCAAAACGTCACCCATTCCTTCTCTCCCGAAATGCTGCCTGACCCGCTGAGTTACTCCAGCATTGTGTCTACCTGAGGCCATGTTTACCTCAGCTTAGAAACATAGAAAATAGGTGCAGGAGTAGGCCATTCAGCCCTTCGAGCCTGCACCGCCATTCAATATGATCATGGCTGATCATCCAGCTCAGTAGCCTGTACCTGCCTTCTCTCCATACCCCCTGATCCCTTTAGCAAAAAGGGCCACATCTAACTCCCTCTTAAATATAGCCAATGAACTGGCCTCAACTACCTTCTGTGGCAGAGAATTCCACAGACTCACCACTCTGTGTGAAGAAATGTTTTCTCATCTCGGACCTAAAAGACATCCCCCTTATCCTTAAGCTGTGACCCCTGGTTCTGGACTCCCCCAACATCAGGAACAATCTTCCCGCATCTAGCCTCTCCAACCCCTTAAGAATTTTATATGTTTCTATAAGATCCCCCCTCAGTCTTCTAAATTCCAGCGAGTGCAAGCCCAGTCTATCCAGTCTTTCCTCATATGTAAGTCCCGCCATCCCAGGGATCAATCTGGTGAACCTTCTCTGTACTCCCTCTAAGGCAAGAATGTCTTTCCTCAGGTTAGGAGACCAAAACTGCACACAATACTCCAGGTGCGGTCTCACCAAGGCCCTGTACAACTGCAGCAGAACCTCCCTGCTCCTAAACTCAAATCCTCTTGCTATGAATGCCAACATACCATTTGCTTTCTTCACTGCCTGCTGCACCTGCATGCTTGCTTTCAATGACTGGTGCACCATGACACCCAGGTCACGTTGCATCTCCCCTTCTCCCAATCGGTCACCATTCAGGTAATACTCTGCTTTCCTGTTCTTGCCGCCAAAGTGGATAACCTCACATTTATCCACATTATATTACATCTGCCATGCATTTGCCCACTCGCCTAATCTATCCAAGTCACTCTGCAGCCTCCTAGCATCCTCCTCGCAGCTAACACTGCCACCCAGCTTCGTGTCATCCGCAAACTTAGAGATGTTGCATTCAATTCCCTCGTCCAAATCATTAATATACACTGTAAATAACTGGGGTCCCAGCACTGAGCCTTGCGGTACCCCACTAGTCACTGCCTGCCATTCCGAAAAGGACCCGTTTATTCCTTGTGTTGACAAGAATCAAGAGGGGACTCATTGGAAATATTCAAGCTGCCAAGTCTTGAAAGGATAAGCCAAATGTGCTGCATTTGATCTAGAATTGGTTCACATTAAAAAATGGCACCCATTCAAGACAAACTAGGCAAGGTTTTTGTTGTAGGAAGGAACTGCAGAGGCTGGCTTAGACTGAAGATAGGCACCAAATGCTGCAGCAACTCAGTGGGACAGGCAGCATCTCTGGAGAGAAGGAATGCATGACGTTTTGGGTCAAGACCCTTCTTCAGGTTGCCCTAGAGATACAACATGGAAACAGGCCACTTGGCCCACTGAGTTCCTCCAGCACCTTTGATCCAGAATTCAGTGTTTTGTATCTCCATTTTACTGCTTCACCCTTCACCAAGTAATTTAAAATTATTCACCCAGATATCATGGCAGGATTCAGAATTCAGATCCATCCAAAGACAGGCACAACATGCTGGAGTAATATGTGGGGAAAAAAAACTGCAGATGCTGGCTAAAATGGAAGGTGGACACAAAATGCTGGAGTAACTCAGCGGGCCAGGCAGCATCTCCGGAGAAGGAATGGGTGATGTTTTGGGTCGAGACCCTTCTTCAGACTAAAGTCAGGGGAAGGGGCTGTCCCGCCCCCTCTCCCTCTCTGAAGGGTCTCAACCCAAAACGTCACCTATTCCTTCTCTCCCGAGATGCTGGAGTATCTCAGACGGGACAGGCAACATCTCTGGAGAGAAGGAATCGGTGATGTTTCGGGTCAAGACCCTTCTTCAGACTCACCATCATTGGATCCATTCATCCAATGATGATTCTTTTTGTCAATTGCACCTAGCTAGGTGCAGTGAAATTCTTTGCTTTCTCATACTTAATACACAAAAGAGTCACCGCAAAGGTGTGTCAAAGAGTCAAAAAGTACTAATCCCTGCTTCTGCACAACTACCCCAGTGATTTGTCCTGGTCCTTTCTTGCTTTCAGTTCCTCCTCCCTACAATCAGTCTGAAGGTCCCAAAACATCACCTATCCAACTTCTCCAGAGATGCTGCCTGCATACTGAGTTACTTCAGCATTTGAATTGAACTCAATACTTTGTCACATGTGATAAGTCAGTGAAATTCTTTGTTTGCATACCCAAGGTATGCAAATAGTCACCCATAAAGGGCGCTGACAAAGTCACAAAGTGTCCCCGCGCCAGGTCCCTCTTTGTTCTCCCCCTTCCCCACCTCCATTGTCCATTTTACGTCGATCTTTGGTACAAATTAGCATCTGCAGTTCTTTTTTTTGTTGCTATGTACAGTATTTAAACAATAAGATATTCCAGTAGTGTTAAGAAAACAGTTTAAAATTTTTTACACTTGCCTGAAACTAAGAATCTCGATTCCAAGAAAGTTGTCCTTGTAGCGAGCATGGAAGATGGCTCTCAGCTAAAGTAAAACAGTACAGTTGCCAGTTATACAAAAATAACCATAGAAAATGAAGAGAAACCATTTAGACAATAGACAATAGGTGCAGGAGGAGGCCATTCGGCCATTCGAGCCAGCACCGCCATTCAATGTGATCATAGACGATCATTCTCAATCAGTACCCCGTTCCTGCCTTCTCCCCATACCCCCTGACTCCGCTATCCTTAAGAGCTCTATCTAGCTCTCTCTTGAATGCATTCAGAGAATTGGCCTCCACTGCCTTCTGAGGCAGCGAATTCCACAGATTCACAACTCTGACTGAAAAAGTTTTTCCTCATCTCAGTTCTAAATGGCCTACCCCTTATTCTTAAACTGTGGCTTCTTGTTCTGGATTCCCCCAACATTGGGAACATGTTTCCTGCCTTTAGCGTGTCCAACCCCTTAATAATCTTATACGTTTCGATAAGATCTCCTCTCATCCTTCTAAATTCCAGTGTATACAAGCCTAGTCGCTCCAGTCTTTCAACATATGATAGTCCCGCCATTCCGGGAATTAACCTAGTAAACCTACGCTGCATGCCCTCAATAGCAAGAATATCCTTCCTCAAATTTGGAGACCAAAACTGCACAGAATACTCCAGATGCAGTCTCACTAGGGCCCTGTACAACTGCAGAAGGACCTCTTTGCTCCTCTTTTAAAATAATTCAGATCCTGGCTGCTTGGATAATAATGACGCATCAAAATTGGCTTCACGGAATCAGTTGCTGTTAAATGTATCTTTGACCATAAGGCACAGGAGCAGAATAAGGTCATTTGGCCCATTGGATCTGCTCCGCCATTCGATCATGGCTGATCTATTTTTCCCTCTCAATCCCATTTCTCCTCGCAACCCCGTCTTGGCCTCGACAGCCATCTACGACATTGAACTCCACAGATTCACCACCCTCTGGCTAAATAAATTCCTCCTCATCTCCATACAAAGAAACAAGACAGCTATGGCAATGTGGGTTCTTACACACCACGTCCACTCTGCTCTTTACTAAAATAATGGAAATGTTTCCAATTCAATTTTGGTAAATGGAGTTAAAATAAAGTTGGAACCCTGTGTTTGGGTGAAGGGGAGAGTGTAGATTGTAGACTGCAGATCCGATTCCATCTGTTTTAGAAGGTTGAGGGGGGACCTCATTGAAACGTACAGAATAATGAAAGGCGTAGATAGAGTGGATGTGGAGAGGATGTTTCCACTGGTGGGAGAGTCTAGGACCAGAGGGCACAGCCTCAGAATTAAAGGGCGCTCTTTTAGAAAGGTGGTGAGGAGGAACTTCTTTAGTCAGAGCGTAGTTAATCTGTGGAACTCATTGCCACAGAGGGCTGTGGAGGCCAAGTCAGTGGATATTTTTAAGGTTGACAAATTCTTGATTAGAATGGTGTCAAGGGTTATGGGGAGAAGGCAGGAAAATGGGATTAGGAGGCAGAGATCAGCCATGATTGAACGGCGGCGTAGACTCGATGGGCCGAATGGATCAATTCCACTCCTATAACTTGATTCATTTCCAGTTATTTTTATACAGGCAGATAATTCATACACTTACTCTGAACTGCAGTCACCTGACTACCTAATCCCAGTGAAACCAAGTCCAAATAATGAACAGGATTATTTAGTGGGAGTGGGGAAATGAACAGGCTATTTTATAGGTACATACTGATTTTGATATAACAGTTTAGATAGACAATAGGTGCAGGAGGAGGCCATTCGAGCCAGCACCGCCATTCAATGTGATCATGGCTGATCATTCTCAATCAGTACCCCGTTCCTGCCTTCTCCCCATACCCCCTGACTCCGCTATCCTTAAGAGCTCTGTCCAGCTCTCTCTTGAATGCATTCAGAGAATTGGCCTCCACTGCCTTCTGAGGCAGAGAATTCCACAGATTCACAACTCTCTGACTGAAAAAGTTTTTCCTCATCTCAGTTCTAAATGGCCTACCCCTTATTCTTAAACTGTGGCCCCTTGTTCTGGACTCCCCCAACATTGGGAACATGTTTCCTGCCTCTAACGTGTCCAACCCCTTAATAATCTTATACGTTTCAATAAGATCTCCTCTCATCCTTCTAAATTCCAGTGGATACAAGCCTAGTCGCTCCAGTCTTTCAACATATGATAGTCCCACCATTCCGGGAATTAACCTAGTAAACCTACGCTGCATGCCCTCAATAGCAAGAGTATCCTTCCTCAAATTTGGAGACCAAACCTGCACACAGTACTCCAGGTGCGGTCTCACTAGGGCCCTGTACAACTGCAGAAGGACCTCTTTGCTCCTACACTCAACTCCTCTTGTTATGAAGGCCAACATTCCATTGGCTTTCTTCACTGCCTGCTGTACCTGCATGCTTCCTTTCAGTGACTGATGCACTAGGACACCCAGATCTTGTTGTACGTTCCCTGTTCCTAACTTGACACCATCCAGATAATACTGTCTTCCTATTCTTACCACCAAAGTGGATAGCCTCACACTTATCCACATTAAACTGCATCTGCCATGCATCGCCCACTCACACAACCTGTCCAAGTCACCCTGCAACCTCATAGCATCTTCCTCATAGTTCACACTACCACCCAGCTTTGTATCATCTGCAAATTTGCTAATGGTACTTTTAATCCCTTCATCCAAGTCATTAATGTATTAATCAATTGTTTAGTTTATTGCCAGGCACATCGAGGTACAGCAACAAGCTTTGTGATGTGTGCTATCCAGTCAGTGGAAAGACTATACACGATTATAATCAAGCCGTCCACAGTGTACAGGATAAAGGAATAACATTTAGTGCACGATAAAATCCAGTAAAGTCTGATTAAAGATAGTCTGAGGGTCTCCAATGAGGTAGATGGGAGGTCAGGACTGCGTTTTAGTTGGTGATGGGACGTTTCAGTTGCTGATAACAGCTGGGGAGAAACTGGACCAACATAACACCAATATCTTTCTCACACTTTTTCTCCAGATTGCTGCATCTGATGAATTCTTGCAAGAGTGGAGCTAGCGTACGGGACAAAGGGAAGCTGTCCAGCTGCCTGGAAGCTGCCTCCAGTCCAGAACCAAGCTCACCACAATCTCAGTCATTGGGCTGCAGGATATCATAGTGTTCCTTTGAGCTATAGCTCCAATTATATTGGCTCATTGGCAATAGTTTACACATCAAACTCAATTAATAAAAACTTAAATAATCCCATTGCGAAGAAAGGAGACCCGGGTTCGATCCCATCTACGAGTGCTGTCTGTACGGAGTTTGTACGTTCTCCCCGTGACCCAAGTGGGTTTTCTCCGAGATCTTCTGCATGGTGGCGCAGCGGTAGAGTTGCTGCCTTACAGCAAATGCAGCGCCGGAGACTCGGGTTCGATCCCGACAACGGGTGCTGTACTGTACTGAGTTTGTACGTTCTCCCCTTGACCTGCGTGGGTTTTCTCCAAGATCTTCGGTTTCCTCCCACACTCCAAAGACGTACATGCTTGTAGTTTAATTGGCTGGGTGGATGTAAAAAAAATCGTCCCTAGTGGGTGTAGGATAGTGTTAGTGTGCGGGGATCGCTGGGCGGCGGGGATCGCTGGGCGGCGTGGACCCGGTGGGCCGAAAGGGCCTGTTTCTGCGCTGTATCTCTAAACTAAACAGCTTAAGAAACTGGCCCCAAATCAGAAGTTAAAAAATAGTTTTGCCAAGGCTAATTGAAGTCCCCACATTTATCAGGTAGCTTACAATATTAAATTCTTTCAATAAAAATTCTTATAATTCCATTTTAAATTGGGATCAGGCATACTTACAGTTCTGTCCACAACAGCCTCCAGCTCCTTGTAATCTTCAGAAGACCTGTCTCTTAAAGAATGTGAATAGCTTTGATTTAGGATTGCAAACTGCAGTCGAAGAGGCACCTCGATTCCTGCGCTACTCTGAGCTGTCTGGGAATACAACGATGCAGTTTCACTCAACTCAAGTGCAGGAGCACTGGTGCCTGGGTTTGTTCCCGTAGTAGTCGCCTTTGTGAAAGCTTGTAGCCCTGAAGTACTCGGGCTCAACCCGATGCTCGTTGGTGAATGTGCAGCAGGATGGCCATGGCTGGTGGCGTTCAACGTAGTGAAGAGTTTCTCAGAGGAAGTCGTCTTCCAGATGGGAGTAGATGATAAAGTCTTGGAGGACAGAGAGCTGGTGGGGGTCAAAGAGGCAGACACATGCGGTTCAGAACCAGGTATCTCCGTGGAAGTAGCTTTTATCAAAGTAGTTTGCTTTGCATGTGATGATACCATGGATGTCCCTACTTTGGAGGTACCAGCCAGCCAAACATCTGGACCCCAGCTGGTTACAGACACAGCCCTGGAGTAGTCAGACACAGATTGCCATTGTGTGGTATCACCAGAAACAGCTGTAGAGTATGTATCAGAAACATCTGGAGTTTGCCTTGTGGCAATGGACACATCCAAAATATCATTGGTGACAAAAGCCGTGGAAGATGCAGAATTATCTGGAGTCAAGTTAACGAAGGACGAAGGAGCAGTTGAGTATTCAGAAACATCTGTCAGTACTGAAGGCGATGATGATATGGAGTATGTGGAAACATCTGGATTGTGACTCCGGTCGGACACATCTGACGACTGCTCACTGTAAACAGAGGCAGATGTTGAGTATGTGTCAGAAATACCTTGGTCCTGCACAATGGAAACCGATGAAGCCACTGTATGTTCAGGAGCATCCGATGGCCAGTTTGCATCTGATATGGGGTTATCAGAAGCCAAGGTAGAAGCACAAGCCGTTACAGAACAGGGGGCAGATACAGCTGTGCTCTCGCCAGCAATCGGCAATGCAGATGTGGAGGATTCAGAATGACCCACAGCCCGGATAGTCGTGGAGTAGTCCACAACATCAGACAGCTGCTGTGCTGAAACAGAGGCTGCCGTGGAGAATGCACCATCTGGAGTCCAGCTGGGAGAGTACGAGACAGTCACGCTCAGCGCCGGGCCACTGTAAACAGATTCAGCTGCTGAGTGGGTGGTAGTAGTGTCTGGAACGTGTGTAATGGAAACATGTGAGGCAGCTGGGTATTCAGAGGCATCCGATAACCAGTCTGCTGAAGCAGATGCGGTCATGGAATATGTAGAAGTCTCTGGAGACTGACTGGCGGGGAACAAGCGCGATAGGCTGAGTGCTTGGGTAATGGAAACGGACAGGGCTGTGGAATATTCTGACAGCGACTGCCCTGAAGCTAGTGGAGATGTGGAGGAACCATCAGGATCAGCTGGAGTCCCACTGGTGGGGAACAGGTACGGCACATCTGGATCTTGGGCAATGGAAACAGATGTGGCGTATCCCTCCTCAGAAACGGCCAACGAGGTGGAGGAGAGAGACAAATCCATGGGATATGCATTGGTCACATCTGGTGGTTGGTTTGTTGAAAGAGATTCCACAGAGGAGGACATGGAAACATCGCCAGCTCGGTGGAAGGAAGGTGATGCAGCTGTGGAGTTTGCTTCAACATCTGGAGCTTGTGAAATGGACACAAATGAAGCAGGTGAGCTCATGTCAGGTACATCTGGAGAGTAGCTGACGGAAACTGAAGTGGTCGGCTCTTCTTCAGGAGCATCTTGCCAGCTCTCAGAGCTGCTGGATGACCCAGTGCTGTCAATGGACCTGGAATTAGTAAGCTCCTCAAATGTAGAGCCCCAGCTGACTGCTCCAGTCCTCCAACGCACTGTGGAGGCCGTGTCTGAACCAAGTGAACTGGGCACTGCTGTGGATGGTAGAGATCGTGGACTGCTTTTAATGGATTCAAATGGTGCCAAGCCCCCAGTGCTAATCCCATCTACTGAAGATTCAGCGAGGGACTCCATTGTTTCAGAACGACTAGTACTGTTTGGAGGAGGTGTATTTTGCAAGTTGCCTTCCTTATCCAGTGTAGTTGTTCCCTCAGATTTAAACGTTGGCTGCGTTGCAAATTGGAACAAAGAGGTGGCCATCTTGTGATCAGATTTCCCACTTTCAATGGAAGACCTTGGTAGGGTGCGTCCGGTAGAAGCAAAGTCTACAGAATCGGCCCTTGGATTTGTCCTGCGACTGTACACAGTTTCTGCCAGGGTTGTAGGCACTCTTAATCCGATGACGCCAGTTGTACGTTTGCTCGGAGAGAGCAAGCTTTCTTTGCCATCAAGGCCAGGACTCGTCGCAGAAGTGTGACTCAGTTCATGAGCAAAGCCCTCGTCTGTGGCGTGGGACTCACCAGGAAGCTGCAATGGAAACCCAGTCTCTCCAGCCACTGACTGGCTCGGTAGAGCGGTAGATTCGACAGATGGCCAATCAGTTGGGGACGCACTTGGAGAAGCCAAGCTAGAAACCAAGGTCTCCTCTGACGAAGCAGCACGCACATCAATGAGATCCTCTTCCCGAGTCACCTGATCAATCTTTACTGGTGCACCATGGACGATTCCTAAGGACAGGACAAGAGCAAGTTACAATTTCTGAAATTAATGAAAGTTCTCTTTTTGAAAGACAAACAGGGGCTACTTCATAGTCATAAATGATAAGTAGAATAAGGCCATTCGCCCCATCAAGTTTACTCCGCCATTCAATCATGGCTAATCCATCTCTCCCTCCTAACCCCATTCTCCTGCCTTCTCCCCATAACCTCTGACACCCGTACTAATCAAGAAGCTATCCCTGCCTTAAAAATGGCCTCCACAGCCTTCTGCAGCAAAGAATTCCACAGACTCACCATCCTCTACTTAACCTTCATATCTATCACTGACCAGGACACTGATCAAACAAATCAAGTTGAGCATTGCAGACAGGTTACACCAAGATGCTAGATGGGGTACTGCTGTAAAGCAATCTACATGTACCTCAGGCAGCAAGACTTGCTTAGTTGCCATCATCAATGACCCTTCGGCACTTGGTGGTTTGATAGACTCCCCAGCAGGTCAAGTAGGGTGGAATCACAAGGAACTGCAGATGCCATTTTAAAAACACAAAATGCTGGAGTAACTTTTAGGGTGACACAGTGGTAGAGTTGCTGCCTTACAGCGCCAGAGATCGAGGTTAGAATCAGACTACAGATACTGTCTGTACGGAGTTTGTACGTTCTCCCTGTGACCACACGAGTTTTCTCTGGGTGCTCTGGTTTCCTCCTACATTCCAAATATGTATTGCTAAATTATACCAAGGTCGAGCAGCATCTCTGGTGGACATGGATAGACAATGTTTCAAATCAGGATGCTTCTTCAGACTCTTAAGATAAAGTTGATTATCAGGACGACCTGGTGGGCAGGCGATAAGACAGTTAATTGAAATGTGCACTACGACATTACCGCGGCACGGTAGCGCAGCGGTAGAGTTGCTGCTTTACAGCGAATGCAGCACCGGAGACTCAGGTTCGATCCTGACTACGGGTGCTGCACTGTAAGGAGTTTGTACGTTCTCCCCGTGAGTTTTCTCCGAGATCTTCGGTTTCCTCCCACACTCCAAAGACGTACAGGTATGTAGGTTAATTGGCTGGGTAAAATGTTAAAAAAAAAAATATTTTTAAATTGTCCCTAGTGGGTGTAGGATAGTGTTAATGAGCGGGGATCACTGGGCGGCACGGACTTGGAGGGCCGAAAAGGCCTGTTTCCGGCTGTATATATATGATATGATATGACATTTCCACATCCAGCTATTTATTCCACCTGCATCGGCTGCAGCTCACCCAGAAATAGTGTCATGGAGTCAGAGTCATACAGCACAAAAACACACCTTCAGCACAGGTAACTAGCCTTCGCTGAACAATATGTCCCATCTACACTAGTTCCACCTGCTTGCATTTGGCCCGCATCTCTATAAACTTATCCTACCCAAATATTTTTTCAATGACACCCATTTCCAGACACCACAAGCATGCAAGATACCCTACACGTAATTATCCCATCACGATAGGCAAGAAGTTTGTTCAGGTTAATGAAGATCATCTCTCATTCTCTCAAACACAAGACAGTAGGTTCCATCTGCTTCATGCCATCCTCCAAACCCCTGGAACCCATCTGATCAACATTTATTAACAAAAAGCTGGAGTAACTCAGCAGGACAGGCAGCATCTCTGGAGAGAAGGAATGTTGAAGTTTTGGGTCTCCTCCACCTACCACAGAGTGCGCTAGTCCCATAACAGTGCCGACATTGGTTTTTAACAGAATAAAGTGCACAAACTGGCCATGATGGGAAACAGCAAGTCCAATAGTGTCGTTTCGGGTCGAGACCCTTCTTCAGACTGAAGAAGGGTCTCGACCTGAAACGTCACCCATTCCTTCTCTCCTGAGATGCTGCCCAACCTGCTGAGTTACTCCAGCACTTTGTGAATAAATACCTTCGATTTGTACCAGCATCTGCAGTTATTTTCTTAAGTCCAATAGTGTTACACTCCCTTGATAACCTGTAGATCCAAGGAATTACCTTGTCGTAGGCTTACCCGTACCATCTCTTTACATTTAAAGCACACGCCATTCCTGAAGAAAGGCTTCTCTAGGCTGCGTCAAAATGCTTACCTAAAATCATAAGAACAGGGAGTAGAGAATCCATTTTGGAATAATGCTGCCACCTCACTTGCTGCATTCAGTTCTGGTTCAGTCGAGGCAAACCATTGTGGACCTGTTGGGAGGGAAAAGATGGTTTATTGACAAAGCGCTACAGCTTTAATGGAAACTTTTCATTAACAAGATGTCCAGTTCTCAATGGCACTGCACATTCCAAAACTTAGACTTCACAATTCAAGACAGCTATATCACCTTTAAGATATCCCATCAGCTTCTCTTCCATTTCCCACACATCGTCATCCACCCAAACATCCGCACAAGCCTGTTCTCAACACTATTATACCATTGACTGCATACAATGCCATCCAATATCCATCCTCAACTCCCTAAGACTCAGATCCCCAGAAAGCATCTTCACTACCCTTTCCTCTCAACGCTAACCTTTTAGTCCTTGAATGGATTGCTATCTGCCATTAAGAGCCACTTTGCAGGAACAGCTCAGATGAGTTTATTGTCACATGATACAGTAAAAAATTTACAGTAACCAGTCAGCAGAAAGAAAATGATTACAAGCCATCCATGGTATACAGATACATAACTGGAATATCGTTTAGTGCAAGATAAGTCCAATCAAAGATAGTCAAAGATGATCTCTGTCTGCATATAATCCATAATCTCCATATCATAGAGACATAGAAAATAGGTGCAGGAGTAGGCCATTCGGCCCTTCGAGCCTGCACCGCCATTCAATATGATCATGGCTGATCATCCAAATCAGTATCCTGTACCTGCCTTCTCTCTATACCCCCTGATCCCTTTAGCCACAAGGGCCACATCTACCTCCCTCTTAAATATAGCCAATGAACTGGCCTCAACTACCTTCTGTGGCAGAGAATTCCACAGATTCACCACTCTCTGTGTGAAAAAACACTTTCTCATCTCGGTCCTAAAAGACTTCCCCCTTATCCTTAAACTGTGACCCCTTGTTCTGGACTTCCCCAACATCGGGAACAATCTTCCTGCATCTAGCCTGTCCAACCCCTTGTGCCTTGATATCCTTGTGCCTATCAATAGGTCTTTTAAATACCACAGTCATACCCACCTCCACCACATTTTACACACACACCACCCTCTAAAATCTGGCCCTGCACATCTCCTTTAAATGTTGCTCCCCTCACCTTAAAGCTAATGCCCTCTAGTATTAGATCAATTCAATCATGTCTTTCGTGTGGCATTGCAACCCAAGAATGCATTACAACCCAGGGACCATAAACATCCTGTTCTTGCATTCTATTCCGTCTAATGAAGACTAGTATACCATACATTTCCACCACTTCTCCACCCGAATAGAGTTTAGTTTATTGCCACAAGTACGAGGTACAGTGAAAAGCTTCTGCTCCATGCTAACCAGTCAGCGGAAAGACAATACATGAATATAATTGAGCTATCCACAGTGTACAAGTACATGATAATAGTGCAAGATAAAGTCCAATCAAAGATCGTCCAAAGGTCTTTGGTGTGATCAGTATGGATAGGTGATGATTCAGGTTGGGAATCTGTAGGAAGAAAGGTCCCGACCTGAAACATCATCTATCCATTTTCTCCAAGGATGCCATTTAACCCACTAAATCACTCAGCACTGTCTTGACCCAAAATATCTGCCTGACCCGTTTAGTTAGAGCAGGTAGCCATTTTACAATTCAACACTGCTATATTTGGCTTATTGACGTGGGACACATTACATAGGCTTTATTTAAATTGACTTTCTCAATGGTACTTGTTCTACAAGACTCCTTAAAGGGCAGAGGGATATGGGAGAAACTGAGATTAAGCCATATTGGAGGAACAGCATCTCATATTTTGCTTGGGCAGCTTACACCCCAGCAGTATGAACATTGACTTCTCTAACTTCAGATAGTTCCTCTGTCCCTCTTTCCCCTCCCCCTTCCCAGTTCTCCCACTAGTCTTCCTGTCTCCTACGACATCCTATCTTTGTCCCACCCCCCCCCCCCCCCCCCCGGCATCAGTCTGAAGAAGGGTCTCGACCCAAAATGTCACCCATTCCTTCTCTCCTGAGATGCTGCCTGAACCGCTGAGTTACTCCACCATTTTGTGTCTACCGGGATTAAGGCAAATGTGCAGGAAGGGGAGGGGGCGGTGGGAGGAATGGGAGGAATAGGAAAGAGTATTTGGCTTGGAGTAGCACCCTAGCATGGAAAATTATGCACTCAGATACAAGTCTGAGTGGGTGAAAAGTTTGAAAATAGAGACCAACAGGACATGATTAATACCCATCAAGGATACATCAGACGTCTTTAGATCCTCAATTTGATAAAAGTCACACCCATAGTTACCAAAGCATATAATGCCATTGAGGTCAGATGGTGGGATGAAGTTCAATAAACGTTTTCAATTAATAATCCAAGCACGGAGTTTCTTCCCACAGGCCATCAGGACTGTCAACTCTTACAACTCCAGAGACTACATTTTATCTACACTATAGTAACTTTATTAACTTTATTTATATGCTGTAACTGAAATTCTTTTTTGTGCACAATCCGCAGGCATGACCACTTTCATTTCACTGCACATCGTGTATGTGACAAATAAACTTGACTTGACCAACAGAGCTCAAAAGGGAAAAAGCAGTAAATTTAAACTCAACCAAACCTAGAAACAATGGAAGATCAAAAAGATAGACAAAATGCTGGAGTAAATCAGTAGGACAGGCAGCATCTCTGGGTAGAAGGAATGGGTAACATTTCAGGTAGAGAACCCTCTTCAGGCAGAGTCAGGGGAGAGGGAGAAGCAGATGTGGACGGGTAAGGTGTGAAAATAACAGATCAAAGGGGACGATGGTCAAGGAAAATGTAGAATGGATCATAGTTAGCTGGGGAAGGTGACAATGGGGCATACAAAAAACCTTGGGGAGGAGAAACATTTACGTATGGTAGACACAAAAGGCTGGGTCAGGCAGCATCTCAGGAGAGAAGGGATGGTGACGTTTCGGGTCGAGACCCTTCTTCAGACTGATGTCAGGGGAGGGGGATGGACAAAGATAGGATGTAGTCGGAGGCAGGAAGACTAGTAGGAGAACTGGGAAGGGGAGGGGATAGAGAGGGGAAGCAGACAATACCTGAAGTGGGAGAAGTTAATGTTCATACCGTTGGGGTGTAAACTGCCCGTCTCTCCCTAAACATTGACATATCCTGAGTATGTACAGGAAGAACAGCCATTACCCATGAGACTGGCACACAGGGAGAAACTGGGCAGGAAGTATTATTCAACTACAGAATGACACGAAGCTGGGGGGCAGTGTTAGCTGTGAGGAGGATGCTAGGAGGCTGCAACGTGACTTGGATAGGTTAGGTGAGTGGGCAAATGCATGGCAGATGCAGTATAATGTGGATAAATGTGAGGTTATCCACTTTGGTGGCAAGAACAGGAAAGCAGACTATTACCTGAATGGTGGCCGATTAGGAGAAGGGGAGATGCAATGAGACCTGGGTGTCGTGGTACACCAGTCATTGAAAGTAGGCATGCAGGTGCAGCAGGCAGTGAAGAAAGCGAATGGTATGTTGGCATTCATAGCGAGGGGATTTGAGTATAGGAGCAGGGAGGTTCTGCTGCAGTTGTACAGGGCATTGGTGAGACCGCACCTGGAGTATTGCATACAGTTTTGGTCTCCTAATCTGAGGAAAGACATTCTTGCCATAGAGGGAGTACAGAGAAGGTTCACCAGATTGATTCCTGGGATGGCTGGACTTTCATATGAAGAAAGACAGGATAGACTCGGCTTGTACTCGCTGGAATTTAGAAGATTGAGGGGGGATCTTGTAGAAACTTACAAAATTGTTAAGGGGTTGGACAGGCTAGATGCAGGAAGATTGTTCCCGATGTTGGGGAAGTCCAGAACAAGGGGTCACAGTTTAAGGATAAGGGGGAAGTCTTTTAGGACCGAGATGAGAACGTTTTTTTTCCTCACAGAGTGGTGAATCTGTGGAATTCACTGCCACAGAAGGTAGTTGAGGCCAGTTCATTGGCTATATTTAAGAGGGAGTTAGATGTGGCCCTTGTGGCTAAAGGGATCAGGGGGTATGGAGAGAAGGCAGGTACGGGATACTGAGTTGGATGATCAGCCACGATCATATTGAATGGCGGTGCAGGCTCGAAGGGCTGAATGGCCTACACCTGCACCTATTTTCTATGTTTCTACAGAAAACATTGGTCAAACTTCACTTTAGAAAGGAGAACACATTTAATAAATCAGTGAAGAGAGCGATGAAGAATGCCACATCGAGTGAAGCGGAGTTTTTAAACACTAAGATTCAAAGCAATTGCACAATCTGAAAGTGCACCACTTTATAACACAAAGTTGAGTGATTTGGAATAGAATGCAACAATAAAAAGAGAGGTTCAAACTCCAAATTTGAAATTTAGTTCAGTTTTGTTAAAAATAGAGTGCTTGACATTTGAAAAAATATTTAAATGTGAAATTCACTCAAAGTAGATCCCCCACCCCTCGAAGTTACATTTATCTTCGAGTTCCCATGAACGGTCATTAGCTTGACGTGTTTCTACTCCACAGATGCAGCCTGACCTATTGAGTATTTACAGCATTCTCCGGCTTGGGCTCAAACCATTCCAATAAGCAAGTAGCGACTCGCCAGACAACAACATAGAAAATAAGTGCAGGAGTAGGCTATTCAGCCCTTCGAGCCAGCACCACCATTCAATATGATCATGGCTGATCATGCAAAATCAGTACCCCGTTCCTGCTTTTTCCCATATCCCTTGATTGAGGGCATTTGGCCATTGAGTTTGTAGTTCGGGGTTCCCATCTGCCTTGGTTTTTTTCAAGCATTCCCACTCTGTTCCGCCTCTCTGTTGCCCATTTTGTCCTTTGGCCATCAACTGCCAATGCCCACCCCATCCTCTGGCATCCAACAACAATTGGGATAATTTGGAATGGGACTAGTTTAGAAGCATTGAACATAGAAAAATAGGTGCCGGAGTAGGCTATTCAGCCCTTCGAGACAGCACTGCCATTCAGTATGATCATGGCTGATCATCCACAATAGGTACCCCCTTCCTGCTTTTTCCCCATATCCCTTGATTCTGTTAGCTCCAACAGCTAAATCTAACTCTGTCTTGAAAACATCCAGTGAATTGGCCTCCACTGCCTTCTGTGGCAGAGAATTCCACAGATTCAAAACTCACTGAGTGAAAAGGTTTTTCCTCATCTCAGTCCTAAATGGCCTCCCCCTTATTCTTAAACTGTGACCCCCTGGTTCTGGACTCCCCCAACATTGGGAACATTTTTCCTGCATCTAGTCTGTCCATTTCCTCAAGAATGTTATATGTTTCTATAAGATGTTACAAGATGCTTCTACCAACACAACCTCTGTGCAAAGTTACAAGAACAAATTCCCACACTTAAAGTTGTAGTTAGCAAGTTTTTAAAAACGACTTTTACAAGAAACGACAATTCCTCTTAAAAAATGATTATCCTTTGCTGTCTGAAGAAGGGTCTCGACCCAAAACGTCACCCATTCCTTCTCTCCAGAGATGCTGCCTGTCCTGCTGAGTTACTCCAGCATTTTGTGAAATAAAATCCTTTTGTTACGGGGTCATTCAAACTTTACATCTTCAAACGTTACTGCTAAGTTGAAGTGTGTAGGAAAGAATTGTAGATGCTGGTTTAAATCAAAGGTAGACACAAAATGCTGGAGTAACTCAGCAGGTCAGGCAGCATCTCTCTCTGGAGAGAAGGAATGGGCGATGTTTCAGGTTGAGACCCTTCTTCGGGCTCAGGTTTAGGGGGGAGGGTCGTTGGGACGAGAGCAACAAGGGCCAGAATCAACAGAGAAGCCGATTAATGGGACTGAAGTGTCCATTAAGTTTTGCAAAATTGAACCGCAATCACTAGGCACCAAACTCGATAGGAAATGCCACTCACAAGTATACTCACCAACGTGTAGGCAGGTAGAACTGTAGCAACGCTACAGTCTGCTAAAGGCTTTATTTTCGCTCTCCTACGGGTTAAAGAGACAGAAGAAAAAAGTTTTTGGAAAAGCTAGCTGTCCCTCCTGCCATTTTATGCGTGGCTCCCATATCAGCTAATCTTAATTAACCTGCTCGACGTCCAACTGGGGAATTGGGCGACAGGAGGTCTGCTAAAGACACTCAGCTGAGATCAATTGACTGGTGATCAGCGGGTGTGGCCAGGGCCTGAGTTTGCGTGAAGGGGGTGACTTTGTGGGGAGTGGGAGGAAATTTGGAAAGAATGCACTGAAACCTTTCATATGCAACCTCCTCCGTACTGTGAGCGTCCACAATCACACAATAGGTGCAGGAGGAGGCCATTCGGCCCTTCGAGCCAGCACCACCATTCAATGTGATCATGGCTGATCATTCTCAATCAGTACCCCGATCCTGCCTTCTCCCCATACCCCCTGACTCCGCTATCCTTAAGAGCTCTATCTAGCTCTCTCTTGAATGCATTCAGAGAATTGGCCTCCACTGCCTTCTGAGGCAGAGAATTCCACAGATTTACAACTCTCTGACTGAAAAAGATTTTCCTCATCTCAGTTCTAAATGGCCTACCCCTTATTCTTAAACTGTGGCCCCTTGTTCTGGACTCCCCCAACATTGGGAACATGTTTCCTGCCTCTAACGTGTCCAACCCCTTAATAATCTTATACGTTTAGATAAGATCTTCTCTCATCCTTCTAAATTCCAGTGTATACAAGCCTAGTCGCTCCAGTCTTTCAACATATGATTGTCCCGCCATTCCAGGAATTAACCTAGTAAACCTACGCTGCACACCCTCAATAGCAAGAATATCCTTCCTCAAATTTGGAGACCAAAACTGCACACAGTACATTGCATGTGGTCTTTAATCAGTTATTGCAACCCTCCACTCAATGCAAATACTTTCAAACCTGCCTGTAGTATCTCCACTTGCTAATCCATAAGATGGTTGATCTGCTGAGTTTGGACTTTGCTGATTGGAGTTACATTTCCCTCTCACGCCAGGCTTTGTCACACCCCACACCTCTTCCATCTTTCTCTCCCCTACTGGTTAGCTTTGAGGCCATATTTAGAGTATTGTGTTCAGTTCTGGGCACAGAATCTATTTATCTAAGGAAAGATGGAAAGGATACAGAGAAGATTTACAAGGATGTCGCCAGAACTAGAGGGTCTGAGCTACAGGGAGAGGTTGAGCAGGCTGGAACTCTTCCTTGAAGTGTAGGTGAGGGGTGATCTTATAGAGATCATGAGAGGAATAGATCGGGTAGACGCACAGAGTCTCTTGCCCAGAGTAAGTGAATCAAAGACCAGAGGACATAGATTTAAGGTGAAGAGGAAAAGGTTTAATAGGAATCTGAGGGGTAACGTTTTCACACGTAGGGGTGGTGGGTGTATGGAACAAGCTGCCAGAGGAGGTAGGCAGAATTCTTGCAGTTATCTGAGATGACCTGGATAGAGTGGATGTGGAGAGAATGTGTCCATTAGCGGGAGAGACTAGGACTAGAGGTCATATTCTCAGAATTAAAGGATGTTCTTTTAGGAAGGAGATGAGGAGGAATTTCTTTAGTCAGAGGGTGGTGAATCTGTGGAATTCTTTGCCACAGAAGGCTGTGGAGGTCGTCAGTGCATATCTTTAAGGCAGATTCTTGATTAGTACATGTGTCAGAGGTTATGGGGAGAAGGCAGGCGAATGGGGTTAGGAGGGAGAGATAGATCAGCCGTGATTGAATGGCGGCGTAGATTTGATGGGCCGAATGGCCCAATTCTACTCCTATCACTTATGATCTTATGACTTAATTGAACATTATCATTACCTAAATTGAAGCAGCATTAAGTAAGATATTTCTAGCTTCGTTGGATGCCAATCAACAAGGACAACTGGTATAGGAAAATAACTGCAGATGCTGGTACAAATTGAAGGTATCACAAAATGCTGGAGTAACTCAGCAGGTCAGGCAGCATCTAGGAGAGAGGGAATGGGTGACATTTCGGATCGAGACCCTTCATCAGACTCCTGGTGTTATTTTCAGGACAACTGGTGTTATTTTCTTTGAATGTGTGCATATTTAGTGAGCTCATTTTGAACTTGAGAGACATACTTGAAGCATCGTAATAGTCAAGGGAGTCCTAGCAATCCCTCCTCTACTGGTGTCATGGCAATGATATTCCCAAGTGATTTTGCTGTCTTAATGAATCATTCGTAGTCTACCTTGGCTTGAACTATATATCCAATGGCATTCTGAATCGTGTGGAAGTTAGTTCAGTTATTACTGTAAGTGTTAACATAGAAACATAGAAAATAGGTGCAGGAGGAGGCTATTCGGCCCTTAGAGCCAGCACCGCCATTCATTGTGATCATGGCTGATCGTCCACAATCAATAACCCGTGCCTGCCTTCTCCCCATATCCCTTGATTCCACTAAGCCCCTAGAGCTCTATCTAACTCTCTCTCAAATCTATCCAATGATGTAAGAGCAGTGGTCCCAGCTGCCAGGCAGTTGTTTGGAAGGTGATTAAGGCAAATTATTTTTGTTCATTGTTGTAGAGAAACAAGCTGAGAATCTCACCAATGGCTTTTATCGAGACTAAATGAACTCAGCAACCTCACATTGAAACAATAATATTCTATTCCATTAGGTTGTTCTCCAGAGAAGACACAGAGTGCTGGAGTCGCTCATCGGCTCAGGCAGCATCTCAGGAGTAGCAGTAGATACAGTTTAAACTATTGAAGGAAATAATATTTATAGAATGTAATGGATGTCAAATTCCTGTGCTAAACACCTGCCCATTGGCATAAAAGTGCTACAGATTCTCAATCACTGTAGAAATTAGCCAGTGTTCGCTTCCGTTGACATCAATAAAAGTAGAATGGTTGCTTTCATGGTTCGATAGACACAAAATGCTGGAGTAACTCAGCGGGACAGGCAACGTCTCTGGATAAAAGGAATGGGTGACGTTTCGGGTCGAGACCCTTCTTCAGACCACTTAAAAGGCCTGTAAATGCCAGAAATTCAATGTTACTCACATAATACGATTGCACAAAAAAAATCCAAAGTTTCGAGAACTATTAAAGATACAGTCCATAGTAGTTCGTAGTTGAAGTTAGTGTTGTGTTCAAGAGCCTGCTAGTTGCTGGGAAGAAGCTGATCTTGAACTTGGATGTCACGGTTTTCAGGCTCCTGTATCTTCTTCCTGATGAAGATACAGTGAGATGAGAGTGTGGGCAGGGTGGTGGGGGTCTCTGATGCATGTCTCCTATATTTATTGTTGGGGAGGTCAATATCTGTAATGGACCAGGCAGTGCCTACCACTCTGTCATCTCCTTTGTTCCTGAGCGTTGAAGTTGCAGAACTAGGCCGTGAAGCAACATAAGTTGTTCTAGCCATGGAGATGTTTACCGTTGTGTATCAGTGCAGAATCTGTGTCATTTACTGAGACCTTGGTGGCATCCATATCATTTTTTATTATCCACAGGAAGTCTGTACCTCCATCCCCCACATATTGCGCAGTTGGTAGAGTTGCTGTCTTGCACCACCAGAGACCAGCTTCGATCCTGACCTCGGGTGCTGTCTGTGTGGAGTTTGCACATTCTCCCTGTAACCTGTAACAAAGGAGCTGATTGTGGATTTCAGAAGGGCTAAACATCCAAGGACGTACACGCCACTGGAGATAAATGGGTCGATTGTGGATAGGGTGAGCAGTTTTAAATACTTGGGAGTCCGCATCGCAGAGGATCTGACGTGGGCAACGCACATTGCCGCACTGGTGGGTAAGGCAAAGCAGCGCCTTTACCACCTTAGACAACTGAGGAAATTCAGAATGTCTCTGAAGATCCTTCATTGCTTCTACTCTGGGGCTGTAGAGAGCATCCTGTCCGGCAACATTACAGTCTGGTTTGGGAACAGCTCTGCCCAGGACAGGATGGCCCTGCAGAGAGTAGTGCGTTCGGCAGAACGCACCATGGGAACTACACTCATCCCCCTGCAGGACCTATACATCAGGAGGTGCAGATCCAGAGCAAGTAAGATCATGAGGGACCCCTGCCACCCTAGTAACGGACTGTTCCAGATGCTACGATCAGGCAAACGCCTCCGCTGTCATGCTGTGAAAACGGAGAGGATGAGACGGAGCTTCTTCCCACAGGCCATCAGGACTGTCAACTTTTATAACCCCAGAGACTAAATTTTTGTCGACACTAATAGTAACTTATTAACTTTATTTATATGCTGTAACTGTAATTATTTTTGTGCACAACCCGCAGGCATTGCCACTTTCATTTCACTGCACATCGTGTATGTGTATGTGACAAATAAATTTGACTTGACTTGACTTGACTTGACTAACCGTGTGGGTTTCCTTTAGGTGCTCCGGTTTCTTCCCACACCCCAAAGACGTGCGGGTTTGTAGGTTAATTGCCCTCTGTAAAATTGCCCCTGGTTTGTAGGGAGCAGATGAGAAAGTGGGATCACTTAGAACTAGTGTGAACGGGTAATCAATGGTCGGTGTGGGCCGAAGAGCCTGTTTCTTTGCTGCATCTCTTTAATGTTCATCTATGCTCTTTGTTATGCTTACCAGCCGTATCTTTATGTGACTCCCCTGACCCATCAGTGTGGTAGATTTCTAACCACTTCAGTGCAGGGAGAATCAGGAATGGACAATAAATGCTGGCCTCAGCAAAAAAAAAACCAATTGAACTTTTGACCCACATTGTAGAAGTTGCATTTATATTGTGGTTGAGAATTGGACCTCAATGTGAAAGTCACAATGACTGGGAGTTTCACTTCCACTGTGTGAGCCAACAATTGGGTACAATATGTTGGCTCACATTCATTTGCAATCAATGTTAGTGGCAAGACAAAGTGATCAGAGAATGGTGGTGCTGTGTTAAAGATATTATTATAAATGTGATAATAAGTCATAGGAGCAGAATGAGGCCATTCAGCCCATCAAGTCTATTTCGCTGTTCAATTTGGCTCATTGAGTCCTCTTACTTAATCTTGCCAATCCCATTGCTGCAGGAAGGAACTGGGGATGTTGGTTTATACCGAAAATAGACACAATGTGCTAACTCAGCAGGACAAGCAGCATCTCTGGATAGAAGGAATGGGTGACGTTTTGGGTCGAGACCTTTCTTCAGACTCTATCTTTTATCCAGAGCTCTGCAAATTATTTTGCTTCAAATGTCCATCCAATATCTCCTTTGACTGGTTCCACCAATCTTGCAGGGTTAGGTTTCAATTGGGAGCTGCTGTTATTAGGTAAGCCTAAGGTTTGGAGCAGCAGTGGCGCAGTGGTAGAGTTGCTGCCTTACAGCGCCAGATTCAATCCTGACCACGCGTGCTGTCTGTACGGAGTTTGTACGTTCTCCCCATGACCCGCGAGGGTTTTCTCTGAGATTTTCGGTTTCCTCCCACACTCCAAAGACGTACAGGTTTGTAGGTTAATTAGCTTGGTATAAGTGTAAATTGTCCCTAGTGTGTGTAGGATAGTGTTAATGTGCGGGGATCGCTGGTCGGTGCAGACTCGGTGGGCCGAAGGGACCTGTTTCTGCACTGTATCTCTAAATTAAACTCACATCTAACGTGTAGGAGTTGTTTAAAGACCAGCTGATCAGAGTTCAGGATTGGCCTCTTCCAGCAAGCAGGGGAGACAAGGATGGTAAGGTAAGGGAATCTAAAATGGTGTGATTAAAGACAAAAAGGAAGATGAGGTCAGACAGGCCCTTTGAGGAATGGAAAAAAAGCAGGGAAGAACTCGAACGGGGAATTAGGAGGCCAGGCCATGAAATGTCATTGGCATGTCCGATTAAAGAGAATAGACAATAGACAATAGTTGCAGGAGGAGGCCATTCGGCCCTTCGAGCCAGCACCGCCATTCAATGTGATCATGGCTGAACATTCTCAATCAGTACCCCATACTCTGCTATCCTTAAGAGCTCGATCTAGCTCTCTCTTGAATGCTTTCAGAGAATTGGCCTCCACTGCCTTCTGAGGCAGAGAATTGCACAGATTCACAACTCTCTGACTGACAAAGTTTTTCCTCATCTCCGTTCTAAATGGCCTACCCCTTATTCTTAAACTGTGGCCCCTTGTTCTGGACTCCCCCAACATTGGGAACATGTTTCCTGCCTCTAACGTGTCCAACCCCTTAATAATCTTATACATTTCGATAAGATCTCCTCTCATCCTTCTAAATTCCAGTGTATACAAGCCCAGTCGCTCCAGTCTTTCAACATGATAGTCCCGCCATTCCGGGAATTAACCTAGTAAACCTACGCTGCATGTCCTCAATAGCAAGAATATCCTTCCTCAAATTTGGAGACCAAAACTGCACACAGTACTCCAGGTGTGGTCTCACTAGGGCCCTGTACAACTGCAGAAGGACCTCTTTGCTCCTATACTCAACTCCTCTTGTTATGAAGGTCAACATTCCATTGGCTTTCTTCACTGCCTGCTGTACCTGCATGCTTCCTTTCAGTGACTGATGCACTAGGACACCCAGATCTCATTGTACGTCCCCTAATCCTAACTTGACACCATTCAGATAATACTCTGTCTTCCTATTCTTACCACCAAAGTGGATAACCTCACACTTATCCACATTAAACTGCATCTGCCATGCATCAGTCCACTCACACTACCTGTCCAAGTCACCCTGCAACCTCATAGCATCTTCCTCATAGTTCACACTACCACCCAGCTTTGTATCATCTGCAAATTTGCTGATGGTACTTTTAATCCCTTCATCCAAGTCATTAATGTATATTGTAAATAGCTGCGGTCCCAGCACCGAGCCTTGCGGTACCCCACTAGTTACTGCCTGCCATTCTGAAAGGGACCCATTTATCCCCACTCTTTGCTTTTTATCTGTCAACCAATAATCTATCCATGTCAGTACCCTACCTCCAATACCATGTGCTCTAATTTTGCCCACTAATCTCCTATGTGGGACCTTGTCGAAGGCTTTCTGAAAGTCAAGGTACATCACATCCACTGGCTCTCCCCTGTCAATTTCCCTAGTTACATCCTCAAAGAATTCCAGAAGATTAGTCAAGCATGATTTTCCCTTCGTAAATCCATGCTGACTCGGAACAATCCTGCTACTACTATCCAAATGCTCCGCAATTTCGTCTTTTATAATTGACTCCAGCATCTTCCCCACCACTGATGTCAGACTAACTGGTCTATAATTTCCCGTTTTCTCTCTCCCTCCTTTCTTAAAAAGTGGGACAACATTAGCTACCCTCCAATCCACAGGAACTGATCCTGAATCTAAACAACATTGGAAAATGATCACCAATGCATCCACAATTTCTAGCGCCACCTCCTTAAGTACTCTGGGATGCAGACCATCAGGCCCTGGGGATTTATCAGCCTTCAGTCCCATCAGTCTACCCAACACCATTTCCTGCCTAATGTGGATTTCCTTCAGTTCCTCCGTCACCCTAGGATCTCTGGCCACTAGAACATCTGGGAGATTGCTTGTATCTTCCTTAGTGAAGACAGATCCAAAGTACCGGTTCAACTTGTCTGCCATTTCCTTGTTCCCCATAATAAATTCCCCCGCTTCTGTCTTCAAGGGACCCACATTTGCCTCGACTATTTTTTTCCTCTTTACATACCTAAAAAAGCTTTTACTATCCTCCTTTATATTATTGGCTAGTTTACCCTCGTACCTCATCTTTTCTCCCCGTATTGCCTTCTTAATTATCTTCTGTTGCTCTTTAAGAGTCCCAATCCTCTGGCTTCCCACTCTTCTTTGCTTTGTTGTACTTCTTCCCTTTTATTTTGATGCTGTCCTTGACTTCCCTTGTCAGCCACGGGTGCCTCTTACTCCCCTTGGAATCTTTCCTCCTCAGGATAAATTGATCCTGCAACTTCTGCATTATTCCCAGGAATACCTGCCATTGCTGTTCCACCGTCTTCCCTGCTAGGGCCTCCTTCCAGTCAATTCTGGCCATCTCCTGCCTCATGCCTCTGTAATCCCCTTTGCTATACTGTAATACTGCTGACACTTCCGATTTTCCCTTCTCCCTCTCAATTTGTAGAGTATCCCTAGGAATTTTATACTTACCTCAAATCCCTAGGAATTTTATACTTACCTCAAAAACAAAAGTATTACAGACCACTTGAGAATAAAGGAGAAATTTATGCTTGGAGTCTGAGAATGTAAGTGAGGTACCACACGATTATTTTGTATCAGTGTTCACCAGGGAGAATAACACGGAGGATAGTAAGGTCAGTCTGGGATGTACTAATAAGCCAGAGTTCAGTCTGGAGGTCTGTGCCCAGTGGTGTGCTGCAGGGAGCTGTTGTTTGTGATATTTCTGTACTACTTGGACAAAAATGTAGATGGGTTGGTTATTAAGTTTGCAGATGATTGTAGACAGTGAAGAAGGCTGTCAAAGGATACAGCAGGGTATAGATCAGTTACCGATATGGGCGGAGAAATAGTAGATGGTGTTTAATCTGGGCAAGTGTGAGGTGTTGCACCTTGGCTTGTCAAACGTAAGGAAAAAGTGAAGTTAATGGCAGAAACAGCATTGATGTTCAGAGGGATCTTGGGGTCCAAATCCTGAGCTCCCTTAAAGTGGCAACACAAGTAGATGGAGTGGTAAAGCAGGTGTATGGTATGCTTGCCTTCATCGGTCAGTGCATTGAGTACAACCATCAGGATAGACACAAATAGCTGGAGTAACTCAGCAGGACAGGCATCATCTTTGGAGAGAAGGAATGGACGACGTTTCGGGTCGAGACCCTTCAGACTGAGAGTCAGGGTAGAGGAAAACTAGAGATATGGAAAGGTACAAAGAGAATATAACCTTTGTAACCTTCCATATCTCTAGTTTCTCTCTTCCCGACTCTCAGGAGACCCGAAACACCGTTTGTCCATTGCCTCCACAGATGCCGCCTGTCTCGCTGGGTTCCCTCCAGCACTTTGTTTTGTTCAAGATTCCAGCATCTTTAGTTTCTCGTGTTGCCAACATTAGTTGAGCAAGTTCGAAATTTTGATATACAACATAAATGGAGTTGAAGGTAATCAGAATTGGACAAAGAACAAGGCAAGCCCAATTTTCTGTGTCATTGAATCATGTGGTTTATGGAAAATGCTACTAACATTTGTTACTAATGTTCATTCATCTTCGCCATGGTGTAATAAATAGTCCCATTTCATCAGTGATAAGGCAACTTCAACCTTTGTTTCTTCAGTTCACTTCAGCGAGTTCAACATAGTACTGTTCCTGCAGATAAGCAGAGATCGAGTTTCAATGCTGCAGCATTGAGACTGCAACAGCATGGATCTCTCTACAGAACATCCACCTTGGTAGCTTCAGGGATGCCAGCAACTGGAAGGTAGTCTTCTTGATTAGTAAGGATGTCAAGAGTAACAGGGAGAAGGCAGGAGAACGGGGTTGAGAAAGAAAAATAGATCAGCCACGATCAAATGGTGGCACTGACTCAAAGAGCCAAGTAGAAACATGGAAACATGGCTTAAAGCAAATAGCTTCATTCTGCTCCATGTCTTATGGTCTAGAAGCATTTATCGTCAGTGTCGTCCAGGTTGAATTGAAGACTGGTAAAGCAATTGTTGAGCACAAGAAGGGAGGTTAAACAAATAGGGTAATACTGCAGAGCAAGGTGTCAGAAGAACATGCCAACAGCACCAGCTCCACCACCAACTGGAGCGACTAGGCTTGTATACGCTGGAATTTAGAAGGATGAGAGGGGATCTTATCGAAACATATAAGATTATTAAGGGATTGGACACGTTAGAGGCAGGAAACATGTTCCCAATGTTGGGGGAGTCCAGAACCAGGGGCCACAGTTTAAGAATAAGGGGTAGGCCATTTAGAATGGAGATGAGGAAAAACCTTTTCAGTCAAGAGAGTTGTGAATCTGTGGAATTCTCTGCCTCAGAAGGCAGTGGAGGCCAATTCTCCGAATGCATTCAAGAGAGAGCTAGATAGAGCTCTTAAGGATAGCGGAGTCAGGGGGTATGGGGAGAAGGCAGGAACGGGGTACTTATTGAGAATGATCAGCCATGATCACGTTGAATGGCGGTGCTGGCTCGAAGGGCCAATTGGCCTCCTCCTGCACCTATTGTCTATTGGAACTCCTCCATCGAACTGGAGAGGCTCTGAACACAGCAAGGTGGTTGAGGTAGATCTGGGCACCTCCATCTTGTATTGTGCCTTCAAACATTTGCACTGATGGTTTTCTTCCAAGACTCGAGTGTCAAGAAAGCTCGTAGAAAAGGATTAGTCCAAGAGTAAGAGAACCCACACCATTGTTCCACGGCTGTGGGAGTTGTTAATGTACTGTTCCCTTTGTCAGACGGTGACTAAATGCAGTGTCCACATCAAGTATATTGCATTTAATGATTTCTTCTGTTGCGCCGACATTTCAGCCCGAAGCAAAGAATGGATAATGTAGCAAGAGACACCAGTGTAACTTAAAACTTGTAGAAAGAGGCCAAGTGCTTGAATTATGGCAGGTGGCAAGTCTGGAAAGAGAACCGTAACAGAAAGCTGGTGTGCATGTTGCCTGCGGTTAGAAAGTGACGAATGAACATAAATACCACTCAATACAAGTTCTTTATTATTGTGGATAGTTTGGAAAGGTACTACAGCAATTCATTGGAAACACCCTAATGAACAATTGCTGCTCGTTTCTCATATTTACCTGTGCCGGAGCTAGCTGGAAAATACTTGGCAACATGAAAATTGTGCCATGGCAGTAAGAACTAGTATAACAGTCAGCTGTAGAATTGTTGGCTGGGTGAATGGAATCTATACACTTTGGAGTGATGCTGTATACACTGGCCCATACGCTTTCACATTATAACATGCTCAGAAGTTGGTTTTCTCGTTGAGGGTCAGCAGAATAAAGATTTCAACCTGAAGCAGAATATAAATCTTTGCCAACGTCATGGGGCCAACACTCACGAGGTAACATGGCGGCAAGTGGATCGTTATTGAAAAAGATGTAGGTCTGCTTTCTTGGTATCTCCTAACCCATTGCCTTGGGTCTCATGTGTTGTAGTGGCATCACTCACCTTATGTGCCAAGACCTCATGCACACAACTGGCACAGCCTTGTTAGAAAACTAGACAATAGGCTTTCAGCTGCTCTGAATAACCTGAAATGATGCAAAAAAAAGCTGATGTTTTGGGCTTTGTTTACTTATTTCAACCGTAAAAGGCAGATGTTTCTCATTTCAATTTAATTCCCATCTTGTGGGTGATCACATCCATGCTTCCAAGAAAGATACCGTAATATCTCGACACCATGTGTTCTATTGAGTGATCTTTATTGTTCTATCCTTTTGTTTTCTTCTGGACGAACATCATTCTCAGCAGCAGAGAGTGAGATTCCTTCGCATCTTAAGATTCTTCAACACCATCTTAAGGGTCAATCACAGCATTCTCTACAATGTTAAGTGTCAACATCTTCACCATGGTAAGAGTCAATGATACCATTCTGTGGGGACTTCTGAAACTCCAGGCTGTAGTGCAGGGCTCCACATATTGATTACCGGCACTTAAGATAGAGTTTTGGCAATGGGGCAGCACGGTGGCGTAGCGGTAGAGTTGCTGCCTTACAGCAAATGCAGCGCCGGAGACCCGGGTTTGATCCCGACTACGGGTGCTGTCTGTATTGAGTTTGTACATTCTCCCCGTGACCTGTGTGGGTTTTCTCCGAGATCTTCGGTTTCCTCCCACGCTCCAGACGTACAGGTTTGTAGGTTAATTGGCCGGGCAAATGTAAAAATTGTCCCTAGTGTGTGTAGGATGATGTTAATGTGAGGGGATCGCTGGTTGGCACAGACCCGGTAGGCTGAAGGGTCTGTTTCCGCGCTGTATCGCTAAACTAAATGTTCATCCACAGGCACCATTTTTGGAGTTGCATTTGCATCAACGTGTATTTTAATTCACCTCAACGTCATGTAAATATATTCAAAAGAACCACACATTTCAATATTTTAAGATCTTTATACAAAAGTACTTAACTCAAAGTAGTTTGTAACAACACAGGCTTTTCAAACCATCATTCATATTTAGGCACACTATTTCAATTTCATTTTAACTTACCAAGGTACAAAACTAAGGTATTACAAAAAAATAGAAAACACAGTGTAACTATGCTACATGTTATCAATGCCACAAATTCTTCGTTTATGCAGCAGCAATAATCAGAGATGAGCACAATTGCCTCCATGATGTACAGTATGCAGTTATTTTTTGATGAGAGGAAAAGGGAACCACATTTACAGCAAGTACTCTATGTACTGGAGCGTAACTTGTAAAACTCTGTCCATATTACCACAACCCAAACAACTCGAAAGTGTTCACTTAAATTTTAGAAGGGAGGTTACAAAAAAGTTTACAAATGCTTCTCTACTATCAAAAGTTTATAAACAAATTTGTATTCCACATTGTTGAACTGAACTCTGAGAAATAGACACAGTAAAATGACTGGCACAAATATTTTTGATATTCTACCCATTAATTAACCAAGTTTCTGTAGAAATATGGTGCAGGGACTGAAATAGACCTCTATCACCCCAGGTAACAATGGATTAAATTAGGATTCCTGGCAACTCCCATTTGGTAGGTTGGTGTGCATGCACAAGTGTGTGTGTGTGTGTTCATACCAATGGTAAACTATAGCTAGACTGCAAGCTAGTTGTATAGATATCACAGCACCCATTGAGAAATTAGGTGAATGCATCAAAGGAACGTACAGCAGGTTGCTAGCACTTGCTAGCTGTGCCCCAGAACAAATCAGTACTTTCAACAGGAGGAGAACTGATTGCAGGGAAAACCCAATATGCAACAAGTAGGTTTGGAAGAGGAAAAACAAGTAATTGCAGATGCTGGTTTACAAAAGACAGGGTGCTGGAGGAGCTCAATGGGACAGGCAGCATCTCATAAAAACATGGCTAAGCGATGTTTCAGGTTGGGACCCTTCAGCTTAAATTAATTTTACTTGTATGCACTTGGAATTTTGAACCCTTTCCTTAATTTAAGTTTGGAATGTGTATATTTTCAACCCCGATTGATATCATAGGAATGTTGTTCGCCCTATTGTCCCACCAACATTTGAATTGTATAAAAAAAATCATCACACATTATTTTGCCATTTTGGAATTAACTGTTGCAGAGGTATCATTTCTTGCTAGTAAACTAAAACCCCACTGAGACTTGCTTACAAAATGTAGAATTTCTACTAATCACATGCTGAAGTTTGCTTTACTTCCCACAGTGGTCATCTCAACTATTCAGAATTCTTACGTTTTTCTTTTAAAGTCAGTCATCAACTCTCAGCCATCCCTTTTCATAATCTTGCAAGAGTTCAAGGTAGTATTTCCAATCAGGTTCTGTCTCATATTTAATTTCATACACAGTCTTTAAAGGATTCTCGTGCTTTTCATGTATTCTGAGTACGACACCTTTGTACCAAGACTCAGATTTATCATTTTCCTCATACAGATGCCTGATATGTTTACCCACTAAATTTGGGTACTTATTTTCCTGATGATTTCTTAAGCTTAGAGGTCTCAAACCTTTCTTCTGATCCAGCCGTTGTGAGTTACGAGTCAATAAAGGCTTTCTCGTGGTGATTGGTCTCAATATTATGTTTCTGCAGGGAGTAGTTTTTACTGGTTTATGAAACTTTAGTCGCACGATCGAGCCATGGAGCAGGTGAACTTTGGACGTGCTCCTCGTCAGTCTTAGTGCAGCTGGATTTTTCTTTGCCACCGTTTGGGGTTCTTTAACCATCACAGGGCGGGGAATATCTGTTCCATTACTGTCATTTTTAATGACCACTCTGTTCAACTTAACTACCAAAGCACTGTCCCTTTTTCCAAAAGTATTTCTCACCCTCTCCTCCAAGATCTCTTTGGTACCCCTGCATAGTTTCCGTGGAGTTGGCCGAGGGTCCTTGGACAATTCCACTGCACAAGGATTTTGCTCAGGTTCTGTGGGGCAAGATTTTTCTGAATGATCAACGGATGATGAGTTAACATTGTTTGCAGACGATGAACTACTTGCTGAATTAATACATACAGGGTTGGAATTTACACACGAGGAAACTTTATCATTTCGTAGCCTTTTCCTCAGTTTTACACCAAGTCTGGGTACGGTAATGCCATCTTCAGGCTTTTCTTCATTGGAAGAAGGGTTTTTAACTGGAGGTCTGCTTTTTACTTTTTTCTTCTTCCCACCAGAACCAGAATCTGTTTGCTGGTCTTTATGACCACTCTTGCCAGCTGGATTTGGAGTGACGGCAATCTTCTTCAGCTCGTCATCGTTTTGGACACCTACAAAAGACAGGAATTGTATACAATTAGCATTTCAGATAAGCTAATTAAATCATTATTTAATAAAGAAATTAAACCAAATAAAAGTGCTACAGGATTCAAAACACTGGTTAAAAGATACCTGCACTGGAGCATCTAGACCAACATGTGTAGGTAGATCTGCAAGAAAAAAATTCATTTACAGCGATCTTTAGGTAGATTATTAATTATGCCTAATATATATTTTAAGTAGGTTTTAAATTAGATTTTTTAAATTCCCAGCTACATCTAATATTATTTTTTTCTCCAAAAGATTTGAAACTTTTATTATTTGGTAAAATGATAAGATTTTTCTCTCTTGCAGAGATGGAGGTACAATTTGTAACAATAAGGCTTAGAGATTAATCTGCACTGCTGGGTTTCAGTCAAGACTAAAATGATCCAAACTTTCAAAATTTGAATTTGACATTAAGCTTTCGTAAAGGAATACGCAACACATAAGACCATTAAGTGTCTTAAACAGAAAGTTAAATATGTACAGGGTTATAATTGTTTAAATCTTTTAAACATTTAAATTTTAGATCTTATATTCAGAGGAGGTAAACTTTATGTCAACTCCAATCACATCTTCGTTTTTAATGCTTCAGTTCAGATCAACAACAATGTTTTGTCATCAAAGTAGTCATTCCTTTCCCACTGTTTTATAGTTCACATTATAGAAAATACTCAAAATTCACAATTTAGCAACTGACATTTAAAAAAAAATATGGCGTCCAAGAATATGGTTTGCAATGGTAAATAATGAACAGTCATTCATCATTACAGGCAATAAATGCTCAGGATAGGAACTCAAAATACATGCAATACTAATAAGCAACTTACTCCATTTGATTATATGTGGATACTTAAAGGCCATGTATTCAAAGTTGGTCAAAACATTTCATATCTTGATTCTGGATGGAAAATTTACATTATACCTCTGTGACAAGACAAGAAGTGTTTTTTACTAAATATTGCTCGCTTGTAGCAACCAAGAATGGAGATGAGCATTCAGTCGTGAGTCTGCTCCACAGTTCAATGACTGATTCCCAATAACATATCCCGCACTCTCGCCCTAGCCCCTGATGCCTCTGGTGTCTATGAATATTCAACTCCACAGTCCTGTGGTAGAAAATTCAACAGGTTGACCATCTTCTACATGAAATCTCTGATCTCAATCCTAAATGTCTTAGCTCTATATTGTCATACTGTGACCCCCTCATTCTAGGCTGTTGCCCATCACCTCGTCCCAGCCAGAATAACATGCTTCACATATCCAGTCTGCCTATTCCTGAAAGCAGATAAACACTACTGCATTGAATCAAGCTTTAATTTTCTTCAAAGGATGAAACTTATGGCATAGGCATCAAAGGTCTTGTGAAAGCAGGGCTACAATGCTTCTTTCTAACTGAATGAAGTTCTTCAGCTGTTTTTTAAAAATTTTGAAGCTAAAAGCTTAATAACCATAAAGAGTCATTTCCAGAGGAATGCCCAGTTCTAGGGGTGAATCGCCCTGATCGCCTGGAGAGGATCTCATGTTACATTCTCTAGGGCTTTTGCCCCCTGCTCATACATGGACTATGAACAGAACAGCGAAATTGATGACTGGAGGATGTAGTCATTAACTGCTGATAAAACAAGACTAGAGAAAAAGCTCGCAACATCAAGAAATTCACACGCACAATTTGGGCTTTAGTTTTGGATTTCATCTTTTAACTGTAACAGACCAACACCTAACATTGAGCTTGCAAACATCCAAATATATCACCTTTTTCATTATTTATCACCTCTGCTTCCAAAAAAATTACCAATTTTGCTTAAACCATGCCAAAGCCAATTTCACTCTCTTCTATCCAAAGTAGCAACTAAAAATTGGAGAACAGAACTGGATAAGCCAGGGTTAACTGTTAGTACTGTATTTTCAGAAATAACCCATGTAATAAGGATGAATTAGGCTTTTAAAGTACAGGAGGGGACATTTACATGGGTAAAAAACTTTTACTTGGGATATTTTCCAGAGTCCCAGTTCCAGATTCCATAGTCAAATGACAATTGTTAGAATACTCTGCACCAAAAGAAAAGTTAGAAGATTAGTTTATTTCAATTAGGAGTTTGGGGTTAAATATATTTATTGTACAAGACCCAACCTGCAGCAATTTAATAGAAAGAGTAGTAAAAATGTGTGTTGTGAGAGTTGCAATTATTTAGCATGCCAATTAACTAATCATTACGATCTTGATGCAGGCACATGGGATAATTGGGAGATTACAATGTGTGAAAAGAGTGAAAGAAATAAACAGTGGACAAAAAGAACTGCAAATGCTGGGATCGTGAGCAAAAACACACAAAGTGCTGGAGTAACTCAGCGGGTCAGGCAGCATCTCTGGAGAACATGGATAGGCGACTGTTTGGGTCAGGACCCTTCTTCAAACTGATATTATAAAGAGCGATTGGAAGTTTGCAAGTGATAGTAAGATATAATATGTTAATAGGTTATTATGAAATTACAGTAGAACCATGTGATTTGGACGATTTCAGATGTTTTAAAAAAAATTGAAGCTAAAAACTTAATAACCATAAAGAGTCATTAGACTTGCCTGAGAAACAGTTCTCACCCAAGAGAGTGCAAAACTGCAAGGGGACTTACCAAGACGAAGCTTTGCACAAGAATGCCACAGAACATTCAACAAGTCTGGATAGATTTCAGGCAGTTGCTTAAGGGAGAGCAGCTTGATCAGTCTCGAGGAACATCGTTCTAGTTTCAACTCACTTTGTAGCTTCTTCTCCTCCGAAAGAGTTGTCGGTCGCAGTTCTATTTTGTGCTCCTGAAAAACTTGATCAATCATCGCTCCCTTGAGGCTCGGAAAGAGTTTCTCCTTCACTAAATATATTGGAATAAAGACCGCACCTGCCCTTATTACATGGGGAAATGGGCACTCCCTGGTGAAACGGTAGGTCTCCAGATGAGAAAGCAGTTTCTGCATGGTTGGTTGAACATGCCCGTAGCGGAGCCAAATCTCCTGTGATTTTGACATCTCTACTTCCTCACTGTTTCTCGTAGTATTCTTAGACTTTAGTGAAGATTTCAATTTAGGATTTTCCTGGCCACGGTTCTGCATTTCAATGTCCTGTAAACATGCACGCAAAACCTCTTCAGAGGTTTCCTCCATAGAGCGAGCAATCATGTCACACAGGGACCGATGAAGACTCAGAAAGTAAACGTCACTGTCATTCTCGTTGGGGATTGATTCTTCATTACTGGGAACACTGGGCTTGATTTCACAAGGAGGCTTCTTAACTTCCGGAACAGGACTCAGTGGCGATTTGGGCTCATTGGGCATGATTAACTTCAGAGGTCTCAGAAACAATCTCAATGGATTAATCGACCCAAGTAAATTCAATTTTGTAGCATCAATAGTCTCTCTTTCTGGATGAGTAGGATTGGGTCCATCCACTGCAAAATAGGCTGGTCTCAGTATTTTATATTTATTCAGATCCAACATGAGGGCACTATGATTAACTACACTGCTCGCGACAGAGGTTTTAACTGCTGTTTGCACATCGATATCAGATTGTGCTTCCGCTTCTGGTTTCCTCTTATGACTCTCAGATTCTGCAGTATTTTGCTGCTTTTCATTTGATACTTCCTCGTTCCTCAATTCCTCTCTGGACTCGCTAGAACCTGAAGGCAGTGTTAACGGAGTGTCATCCACTTTTCTTTGTGGTCCTTCCGCATTACTCGTGGACTCTCCAGGACTTACTTTCTCTTCTTCTTTCATTTCTTCACCACATTCTTGTTCTTCCTCAGATCCGCAGGAAGCTGAGAACTGTTGTTGAGCGACATCCATAGGTTGATGTTTATTCTTAATGCTGAGGTCTAAGGCTGATTCGGCATCTGTTTTGGTCATCTCACCAAGCTTTCCAGCGCTATGGTCAAATTCTTGGCTTGCTGTAGAGCTGCTGCTCGATTGATGCGCAACATTTTGAATCCTGAGGTTAGGAGACAAGTTAATGTCTTGTCGCTGTATGTCTATGGAATTCTTCTCATTTTCTGCTTTCCTTAGATGTATTCCTGATAGGCCTTCGTTGCTAGTGACCCCTGTGCAGTTGGAGGGGTTGCTTTGCTGTAATTCAGCGTCTTTGCACTGTAATTCACTGGTGCCCATTGAAAGTTGTACAGGGGGTTGCTTAAATAAGTCGGGGTTCATGACCCCAGCATAGCTAAAATGCTTAGTTTTGTTTTCTGAAGAACATGAACAGTGTAAAGATTTATTGGAATCTGACTGACATTTCTGACACCTTGAGAAAAACAGGCCTGTGGCTTCCAGATAAGATCTGTAAGGTGCCAAACTGAACACATTATTAATAACAGGCATAGGCGGGGAAGAAGCAGACAGTCTCTCGTCTTCCCTTGAAGAGGAGGGAGATTGGAAATTAAGCTCCAATACTCTTCTGTTTGGACTAATATTGTAACTCTTTGGAGAGTCACCCAGTCCAGAGTCCACTAGCTTGTTATTAACAATTTCATTCTTTTTACTGAAAGTTAAAATACCATGATTACTAATAGGTGAACTATCAATGCTTGGGTGCCGTTCATGCATATAAATGTCCTTTGGTCTTTGATCTGCAGGGGAGACAGCTGGTCTCTCGAATGCCCCCTTCAAATGTTTTCCAGAGAGTACTGGTTGAAAGGCACTGTGTTTGCTGATCAGCTGATGCTGGCCAATATATTCCTTATTGGAAAGAGAATTTAATGAATCGTAACATCGTTTATCTGTTTGTGTTTCAACAATAACATGCGGCCTGAAGTGCAGGATATCCGATGAAGGCAGTTTTCCGTTTGTTGGATCGTGGTGAAATGGGGGAGCACTTTTTCGAGAGGGGCTTTGTAACTCCAGCTGTCCCGGTTGTGTCCCGGATTCCAAACCCGGATGAATCAAAGGACCTGTCAGGGGGATGCCTTTCTGCACTGGAGGGGAATGAACAGGATACCTGAGAGATTCAGAGTGCTGTTGGTAAGGGTTTCCTGAGCTTAGCTGACCTACAAACGTGGACGTTGCTACAGGTATCCGCCCACCTGTGCCTTGAGTTGAGGTGTATGGGCAACTACTTATCTGTGCTCTGTAGCCATGTGGATGCTGCAATGAGTAGGGATTTTGCTGATTTAAAATAGTGTTTTGCGAGTGAACAACTTTTGGCTGAATTGGCATTGGAAACTTTGGAGGTGACAACTTCTCACCGTAGAACGGTGGCTGCAGCTGTTGCCCTTCGCTTGTTGAATATGGGTGTAAAGGAGGTTTTTGGAAGTTATGGAGGCTGTGCATAGATGCCTGGCTTGGCATGTTTCCATATTGTAGCATAGAATATCTGGGATCTTGAAGAATATTCCTACTGTACGCACCATATCCTTGGCACAGGGATGACCGTAGTCCGGCTAGGCTTCCAGTTTCTTTGGAGATTCTGTCTGTAGAACTAGGCTGTGCACTGCTAGGTCCATGAGGCAATGATTTATTTTTCAAAACAGGATTACCATACTGCTGAGTGTGCATCAATTGATCATTATTTGCAATTAAACAGCTTGAAGTAACCGGAGTTGTCATTCTCCATTCAGTTTCCCGTCCTCGTCGGTGAAAATGATCTGCCGAATTTTCCAAAGAGCAACCAACCCCGCTGCAGATGCTACTTCTATATACAGGTTGTGGAAATGCTACATTTCCGCAGTTATGGACTGCAGGTAACGTAGACGCCATTAAGACACGTTTCCCAGCGGCAGCTGGGCAGAGTAAGCCCGAGAGGGTCGGAGCATTCCTCAAGTTCTTTTGTCGTTCAACAAAAGTGACCCACTTTGACCGGACATTCATCAGGTCCTTGACCAAATCAAGTTTATCTTTCTCATTTGCAGATCGCTGAAACGTTGTGGGTGGAATGTCGAGTTCAGTCTGATTCAAACGGTTGCCAAGATGAGCATCATCAGTAGCTCGCGACTGGGCAGAGAGATTACTCGTGCTTTGTAAATAGGGTCGCGCCTGACTCCAGATTCCCGAGGTGTCGGTTCCATCTCGATTTCTAAGATGATATGCTAAATAAGATCCAGTGTATTTAAGGGAGTTTTCTTGTGCATAATTGGGGAACGGGCTGGGTTTACAAATCTCTCCTGATAATTCATTGGGTTCGTTGTCCAGTCGAGGTATCTTGCTACAAATGAAAGAATCCATGCATTCAAGATTTCTTTTATTGGCCATCATGATCCTTGTCGGCTTTTATCTGCTCCAGTAAAAGGTCTTAACCAAAACAAAAAGAGAGAAAGAACATTAAAAACACCAAGCAACATTATATCATGGTTAAAATAAATGCAGAACACATGCCACTGTGCCAACTGGAAGTTAGTTGGTGAATGTATGCGCAGATATAATCAATGCAACATTAGAAATTAAGATAACTAAAAAATAACGCTGGAAATGAGAGAGATAAAAGACGAGCCGATTCTCTGAAATTATTGAATTCATAGTTTGAGGACAACTGTAAAGGAGGAAGGGGATTCAGGGTTAAGGTGTATGTGACCAAATGCTACAGGAAGATGAACTATCACTAAATTAGATTGCATACCTCAGATGCCTGCAAGGCTATCTCTGTGTAGTTGCCAGCTTGTGATTAACAAGGGGATGTTGTTGAATTACAAAGGAAAGGGAACGGATACTAAGGAAGAGCAAAGAGTAGAATGAGCCCCTTTACAACCACCATAAAGCTGAGCACCAGGAAGATGTGTTTATGTTAGTAGACTGAACTAATGACTTTGGACATGGTCAGTCATAGTGGGTGATGATTAATCAAACTCCTATCCTCTTGCAAGACCACCCGTGTGGGGTATCTGGTTTTGTGATCACTTGTAAAACCTATTGTATTTGGTGTATAAATGTGCTGCTGAAACACTCTGTGAGTGAGTGGGGTCCTCGAGTGACTGCTAGTGTGCAAGCATACTAGTTGTAGCTCTCTCACTCCCACTGTCGTGATAAAGACTCTAATGTTTTACCACTTTATGGTATTGTTGTCTGTCTATAGAATCAACTTTAACACAACCTTGTATAATTGCAGTCACAGAATTGAAGGGAACTAATCAAAAGTGCAAGTTGACGCAGCGGTAGTTGCTACCTTACAGCGCTTGCAGCGCCAGAGACACAGGTTCGATCCAGACTACAGGCGCTGTCTGCAAGGAGTTTGTTCGTTCTCTCTGTGGCCACATGGGTTTTCTCTGAGATCTTCGGTTTCCTCCCACTCTCCAAAGACGTACAGGTTTGTAGGTTAATTGGTTTGGTACAAGTGTAAAATTGTCCCTAGTGTGTGTAGGATAGCGTTAATATTGCGGGGATCGCTGGTCGGTGCGGACTCGGTGGGCCGAAGGGCCTGTTTCCGCGCTGAAACTCTGAACTAAACTAAACTTGAGGTATTTTGAAGTGTTCAGGTGCCCAATTTTGGGAAACTCACAAATTACATTGTATACACCTATTAGAATTATTATTCTATTCGTGAATAATCAATCACTATTAGATGAGATATAATAGTGTTTTTTTTAAAGCACTATAAAGCTCTGAACTATATTTTGTAATAAAGGGTCTTGTGCAAAAGTATCACGTATTTCAACCTGAATACATGCCAGTGAACAGATTTATTCACAAAATGCTGGAGTAACTCAGCAGGTCAGGCAGCATCTCGGGAGAGAAGGAATGGGTGACGTTTCGGGTCGAGACCCTTCTTCAGACTGATGTCGGGGGTGGGACAAAGGAAGGATATAGGTGGAGACAGGAAGATAGAGGGAGATCTGGGAAGGAGGAGGGGAAGGGAGGGACAGAGGAGCTATCTGAAGTTGGAGAAGTCGACGTTCATACCACCGGGCCGCAAACTGCCCAGGCGAAATATGAGGTGCTGCTCCTCCAATTTCCGGCGGGCCTCACTATGGCACTGGAGGAGGCCCATGCCAGTGAACAGAAATGCTTATCTGATACCTCATAGGAATGCGTTACTCTGGAGTCACATTTAATGGACTGCTCAACTGGGTTGAAATTAATTAGCATCATGCAGACATGTATCCAATGCACAATTTACATTGAAGCCAGAAAACAGAAATTATCCGTACTAGCACATTTCAGGCATGTCAAAAACTTATTTGGAAGCAAAATTCAAAAAACACTTTTCTTCTCTGATTCAAATGCCTATTTTACAATTAGAAAACCTAAATATCGATGTGTGGCCAGAGATTGGATTTGGAAAATCATTTAATGCCCATGAAAACTATGCATTGTAAAACTCTTTGGAGCTAGATTATTTGCAAAGACTAAACATTGCTAAAAACCCTAATCTTAAACAAGTTACAGGGGCTATCAGTCACGCCACCTGTTTTTATTATACACTAGACCAAGTGGACCCGTTGGTCCCGTTGTTACTAAAGGTTCTTAAGTAACTTGTCAGTTTCTTTGTTGACCTCCAGAATCAGTCAGCCCCCCCACATCCCCCTCCCCTGCCATGCACAGCAAGATCCCACTCAGATTATACTCAAATAATCCTTGCATTTGAACCATAACCCCAATCAGCTCCAAAACCCTCCCGCATGGGTCTAGCACCCTCCCCATCCCCCATAATCAGCCAGCCCCTCCCCACATCCCCCTCCCCTGCCATGCACAGCAAGATCCCACTCAGATTATACTCAAATAATCCTTGCATTTGAACCATAACCCCAATCAGCTCCAAAACCCTCCCGCATGGGTCTAGCACCCTCCCCATCCCCCATAATCAGCCAGCCCCCCCCCACATCCCCCTCCCCTGCCATGCACAGCAAGATCCCACTCAGATTATACTCAAATAATCCTTGCATTTGAACCATAACCCCAATCAGCTCCAAAACCCTCCCGCATGGGTCTAGCACCCTCCCCATCCCCCAGAATCAGTCAGCCCCCCACATCCCCCTCCCCTGCCATGCACAGCAAGATCCCACTCAGATTATACTCAAATAATCCTTGCATTTGAACCATAACCCCAATCAGCTCCAAAACCCTCCTGCGTTGGTCTAGCACCCTCCCCGTCCCCCAGAATCAGTCGGACGCCCCACATCCCCCTCCCCTGCAATACACAGCAAGATCCCACAGTTTGAAGGGGCTTTGCCAGCACTCAATCGATCCCTGTTCAGGATCTCAAATTGAAAGACTGATTCACCACCTTACAAAAGTTCGTCGTTTTACCATGTGTTTATATACATTCAAGATTCAAGATATCTTTATCAAGGGGAGTGTAATTGTTCAACAATAATGGCAGTATAAAAATAAAAAGATCTCCACTGTCACCTCAGATGTTGTACGACAATTGACTTGTGTACAGAAGGATTTTCTGTGATCATGCTGTGATGCATTTTTAAACATGTGGGGTTTTCTAACCACCGCCAGGTGGCAGAATTACCAAAGACCTTCACTCGGGCTTTCCACAATGTCCTTTTACTATAGAAGGAAATGACCACCTGATGATTAACGGGGTGAAGTTGATGGTTTTCAGTTGCACCATCTCGAGAAACAACTGTGGGATTTATTCTATCAGTTTGTTTGAAGAATTCTTAAGTTTATTCAAGAATTATTGTTGGGCTAAAGAGGATTAATTCTCATCAGCAACCAAAAGCAGTGACTTCCAACTACAAAGGCACTTAATCATAAAACGTACACTGAGCAGCAGATAACATTAAATCATGTGCATAAGTTTCTCCTCCCACATAATAGATTCTAGCCAAGTTACAAAACACACAATGATATCCACCATTTATTAACAAATACTCCAGAATATGATATACAGCTTGAAACTGAATACACAGCTACTTAAATCTTGGATATGTACGATACATTTTGCATCCTTTGATCTTCCCCTACTTATAACAACCTTTAGTAAATATGTTGCTGAATTAGAATCTCTAAGCTGTTAATAGTGCATATTAAAAGTCGTCACAACAGCAGAAACAATTAAAATATGCTACACGTACCATCATTGTTCTCTACCGACATGGTCCATCATTAATTCCACAATTCAAAGTCAGATACAAACACCAGTTCATTGGAAACTAAAAGGGACACGACCTACATCCTGTGTGCAGTGCTGCTGAGGCAATAACAAGTGGAAACGCTCTGGTGCTGTGTGTTGCCTATTTGGCAAAGGAAACAGACTCGTGACAATCACTGCATAATCAGCCAATAACCAGCTGCCAAGTATGCTTTTTGAAGAGCAGCTATCAAGAGATTGCAAATATTTTAATCTACCGATCACTATTAATCTAACTACAGTGGTTCAATCGTGTACCAACAAGCAATTTACACGTGCAAGATAATGTTATATATATATATATATATATATATATCCATGACATAGCAAAGAGTATAATTTGAATGTTTTCTCCACGCATTCAATTGAGTTGAAGCGACAGGTTTTAATCTTGGAGCACTAGTAACAGTAAGATCATGTTTAACTTTCAATGCTTGCCAGGTGCACAGCTCAGAACTTAGAACATTTCAGTGCAGGAACAGGCCTTTTAGCTCAAAATGTCTGTGCAGAACATGATGCCAAGATAAACTAATTTCATTTGCCTACATATGATGCATATCCCTCTATTCCCTTTATATTCATGTTCCTATCTAAACGCTTAAGCAATGCTATTGTGTCTGCCACATTTTTTGCTGGGGCTGGTTCCCTCCCTCTTCTCCCCTCTCACATATATACACAGACGAAATTCTGTAATTACCTCAAACCTCTCCACACATAAAAGTACACAGAAAATGCTGCAATTACCACAAAACTCGGCAAAGAATGAAGTCCACTCGCTGAATTTTAACAAACAGTCACTGAAGTTATTTCAAAGTTATATTAATTTGAAAGAGGTCTACATTCACCATTTTGGTTGATGCCAATATTCATAAAGACTGCTTTCACAGAAATGAAGACACACAGTCGATTCAACACAAATGTTAATTTGGATGAAAACCCATGGGTAAATGCCAGTATTTCCCAATTTGGCACCCTGATTATTGGGATTAAATCAACTGTTCAATATAAAATGAATGAAGTGATAAAAGCAATTAAAATACCATGTTTATTATTGTTACAATTGTTTCGTTTCGTTGGGTTGCTGTTAATTACTTAAATTATTGCATTGTATGGGAGGCGCATTCCCAATCTCGTTGTACCCCTGGGTACAATGGCAATAAAGATATATTGTATTGTATTGTATTGTATTGTATTGTATTAGCACAATTCTCTCTGCATCTTCATAATTGTAATGGGGTGCCAAACTGCAAAATCTATGGGAGGGGAGGTGATGGACAAAGAAAGGAATTAACTGCCACTGATTGAAACAAACAGAAGCCACTTTGTGTTACATTTTATTATCCCTGTCATAATTTTACATGGGCACAAAATGCTGGAGTAACTCAGCAGGACAGGCAGCATCACTGGAGAGAAGGAATGGGTGACGTTTGGTGTCGAGCCCCTTCTTCAGAGTGTTGAGTCAGGGGAGAGGGAGACACAGAGACAAGGATGGGTAAAATGTGCGAAGTCAAGACATCAAAAGAGATGCAGTTCAAGGAAAATGTAGAATAGATCAATGTTAGCTCGGAGAAGGTGACAACAAATAATATATTCCTTTATTCGTCCCACACCGGGGAAAGTCAGACTGGTCAGAGAACTGGGAAGGGAGAGGGATGGAGAGAGAAAGCAAGGGTAGCCTGAAGTTAGAGAAGCCAATATTCATACATATATTTCACCTGGGCAGCTTGCAGCCCAGTGGTATGAACATCGACTTCTCCAACTTTAGATAGTTCCTCTGTCCCTCTCTCCCCCTCCTCCTTCCCAGATCTCCCTCTATCTTCCTGTCTCCACCTATATCCTTCCTTTGTCCCGCCCCCCTGACATCAGTTTGAAGAAGGGTCTCGACCCAAAACGTCACCCATTCCTTCTCTCCTGAGATGCTGCCTGACCTGCTGAGTTACTCCAGCATTTTGTGAATAAATACCTTCGATTTGTACCAGCATCAGCAGTTATTTTCTTATACTATTCATACATATACATAATTCTTACATGCCTCAACAACCCTTCAACTCGATCTTACTGGCCCGTGGTCTAACAGCACCTTCATTTTAAAATTGTTATCCTCAAATTGTGGGCTCTTAATCATCCTGCATTTTAGTTAATTTGTCTTCAGTTGCTCAAATGCTGAAATTCCACTTCCTGAACTGAAAGAGTTTTGGAACTGCAGAGGAATGACTCAGGCAAGAAATGTGTGGAAACAAGGTAAAATGCTGCAAATAGCTGAAACTGCGATGTTGTGCATGACAAAAGAAACAGATCCAAGGTGTGACTAAAAAGATATGAGCCCCATTGTTAAGTAAGTTTGATCCAGACAAGAATTGGTGCCAGAAAGTATTAAGCGTATAAGTGCAGAGGGGCATGTGGTAACACGAGGGGCTTTGTTTCAAGGGTGCTGGTGAAAGAGGTATGGGACCTCTCCCTCCCCCCCCCCCCCCCCCCCCCCCCCCCCCCCCCCGGTATAAATAAGCAGGGCTTTGGATTGGATCTTTGTGTGGAACCACGATGGATAGAGTAATGTAGTCACACTCGGGTTGCTCTCCCACACCAGCATAGTGAATAAAAAGGTATTGTTACTTTCTTAAGGTGTCTAATGTGGTTTGTTGTCTGAAAGCGCGGAATAAACATTTAACAGAACTTTTCTGCTGATATCTCCTATCTATTTTAAGAGAATCTTGAAAGCCTTGCATCACCTGCCCCAATATCTCCACTCCTGCCTAACCATCAACGTGGGATGATAAAATCCTTGTCAAACTGTTTCGCTCATAGTTCCAGCACCTGCAGTTCCGTGTGGTTCCATGTGATATGAACTTGTTCTCCTGATGAGAATGGAATTACCACAAAGACTTCCAGTAAAGAGTGGTTACCTCCAAGAGAACATTTCAAGAGGTTGCTGATGATGTGGAAGGTTAAACCTACCTAATGGTTCCACATGTCAGATGTCTCACCAAACCTTGTATTTATTTCACAAAATGCTGGAGAACTCAGCAGGTCAGGCAGCATCTCATGAGAGAAGGAATGGGCGACGTTTCGGGTCGAGACCCTTCTTCAGACTGATGTCAGGTGGGTGGGACAAAGGAAGGATATAGGTGGAGACAGGAAGATAGAGGGAGATCTTCACAGCAATGAAGCACAACAAGGAACCTCCAGACTTCAGGGCCTACCCGATTACATTGTTAGGGATTATTCAGGGGATGTAAAATAAATGTGGAACTAGCAGCCATTAATTCAAAACAAGAAGCAGTATCAGAATATCTTTTCTTTCAAAGGTACAATGTGACTTTAGTGTCACGTGTACCCAAGTATAGTAAAATTATATTTTCACATACAGTTGACAACCCTACTATGTATTAAACACGATCAGACCAAGTATTACAGCATAAGACAGTGGACCACAGAGTACGTACACATGAGGCACCAACTTATACATTGAAAGCGGGAATCAGTTAAGTAAAAGGAGAGCTTTGCAAACAGACTACTCACATGACCATGACACATTGTGTTATGAATCTGATGAATTTAAGTTATGTTGGAGTAACTCAGCAAGTCACATAGCATTTCTGAAAGACATGGATAGATGATGTTTCGGTGAGGGTCCCTTCTCTACAAACTAATTGCAGGTTGCTGATGACTAGCTTTTCCTGTTTAAGTCAGTACTAGCCAGCTCCAATAAAAGGTAATCAACTCATGCATATATTGCCAGCCTGGCTGGCTGTTTTTAATCAACCATTCTCCTTTAGTGCAGAAACAAAGGAGTGCAGATGCTGGTTTACAAAAAAGGACACAAAATGCTGGAGTACCTCAGCAGGTCAGGCAGCATCTCTGGGGAGAAAGAAAGCTGGACGAGAGGAGGAGCAGGGCAAAACAAAGCATGGCAGATTACAGGTGAACACAGGCAAGGGGCGTGCTAGGGAGATGGTCGCACAAAACTAGAGATGAAAAAACAGAAGGTACTCACCCATTACCTGCAAGCTTTATCCTTGCCTCCTCTCTGCCAGCTTTCTGTGCCCTACAAACGTCCCCTATACTTATTCTCCAGGAATGCTGCCTGAGCCGCTGAGTTACCCCAGCAACACGTGTCCATTGTCTCCTTTATTGCAGATTCTTATCACTATTGTCCTGTACTTCACAGTTCCTTTGTTTTTCATTTTCCTGTTCTTGGACACCACCTATTATTTACATCTCCTCTGGGCAAAGCAGCTGCAATTAGCAAACCTTTAACATTCAATGAGCTAACACCAACCCCACCGTGTCATCTGGATTTTCTTGTTCTCTCTCTTCCCCCCCCCCCCCCCCTCCTCATAGATATTTGCTTTATTCTCTAGCCCATGCTCATTCTTGGTTCTTGATCCTCCAAAAGGAATTTAAACTGGAGGTGGAAATTAAAGCAGCAGCACAGGTGTTGGAATATTGAGCAAAACACAAAATGCTGGAGGAACTCAATGGGTCAGGCAGCATCTGTGGAAGGAACAATGTTTACGGTTGGAACCCTTCCTAGATCATGTTTGTTTTCTGAGCTTGTCCGATTCTTCTGAAAGACTAAAACATAGGAACAAGGAACTGCAACTGCTAGTTTACACAAAGGACACAAAGTACTGGAGTAAATCAGCAGGCCAGGTAGTACAGACAGAAGGGTCTTAATCTGAATGGTCACCTATCCATGTTCTCCAGAGATGCTATCTGACCCAAAGTTACTCTTGCACTTTTTGTCCTTTTAACCGGAAAAATATTTACCGTCTCTCTTTCTTCCTCTCCCCAACTACTGCCTGACCTGTGGGGGTATTTCCAGTATTTTCTGTTGTTATTCCAGAACTCACAATGTTCTACTTTCCAGCATTATTGCCCGTTGGGTGTTACTCCAAGCCTGAGTGCAAAATGAGAGGGTGGTGGCAAAAAGATTCAACGACAACTTTCAAAAAGAAAACTTAATAAATAATTAAAAGGAGAAATCCAGCACTAGGTCACGACAAACAAATCTTTTTTGGAAGTCTAACATCTTGCCTTCCATAAACACATACTGGGGGGCCACGATATCCTGGGGAGCTATGATATCCACTGCAGTAGAGGAGCACTGGAGAGGAAAGGGCATGCCTTTGCTTCCAACCTCCGTCAGTTAAGGTAGTCTGAAGAACAGTCTCGACCCAAAACATTGCCTATTCATGTCTTCCAGAGATGCTGCCTCTCCTGCTATGCCCAGCGCTTTATGTCTTCTATGCCTCTGATGCCTGGTGCCTTTATCTCAATAGACTGGGTATAAACACACACTGCATGTGGTATCATGGGACCATGACGTCAAATATATCCAGCTATTGCAGCAAGTATATAATCTTGTGATCTCCCCAAGGAATACTTGTGCTGAATACAGGGTCTGTGCAGAACACCCTGTACTCAATACACATACTAATATTTATAGCCTACATTCATTTTGTGACTAGAAGATGGAATATCCAAACCTGGGTGGCAATATCCAAACTCACACTGTTCTATTCAACCACGATTCCTGTACTTGTTATCCCACGTTGGCACTAATCTTGGAATTAAAATAATTCTCTCCCTTCATATTCCTCAGGGCCTTGCTCTGACAACATTCTGCAACCACCCTTGACTCCTAAAGCCTCATGTGGATCCTTCATTTTAATGGCTCCACCATGAGCAGCTGTGGTTTTAACCTTTTCGTTTGTTAGTTGGAATTCCTTCTGTAAATTGCCTCAAAATCTCACTCTTCAACCAAGCTTCTGGACACATGTTCACATATCTCTTGTGTGGTTCAATATCAAAGTTCACAAGTTATAGGAGCGGGACAGGCAGCATCTCTGGAGAAGGAATGGCTGACGTTTCGGGTCAAGACCCTTGCATATTGTTTGTTTCAAACCTTCCAACCGACATGAATACATTTCCAACGTATTTTTAAATGCTTCACACTGCACATCGCGCGAAGGGTCCCGACCTGTAATGTTGCCTATCCATTCGCTCCACAGAGGCTGCCTGACCTGCTCAGTTACTTCAGCACTTTGAGCTTTTCTATTACTGCGGCAGACTTAAAACTGGAGTTCATCACTAAACAGCCACAACATTTTGGCAATGAAAATGCAAACTACCTATATAGTTATGAAGTAGCTGTAATTGAGTGCAGGAATAGAAGTGTTAAAAGTATATATATTCACCGAAGCTGTTTCAGCACTGGATAGCAAAGTTGGCTAAAAAAATGACAATTTATTATGATTGTCACTTCAATTCACAATCCAGGGTTAAGGCACATAATCTCAAACAAAACTCAACCACAGCACTGTTGGTGTTAACTTCCAAGTGTAAAGTTGAACCAAGCTGTCACCTCAGGTAGATACAAAAGAGCCACGACATTATTCAAGCAAACAGATTTATATTCATCACACATCTTCCTTTGCATGGATATATTCACAAGACTTGTCTACTGCATCTGTCTTTACTTAAAAATATCAGGTTTGAGTTTATTATGTCACTTGTACTGACGTACAGTGTAAAGCTTTGTTTTGCATGCTATCCAGATAGATCAGATATACCAAACTTAGCATTTTCTAGTTATGATAGTCACTGATCATCTATTCTTAACTTTTGCCACAAATGCTTCCTGACCTGCTGAGTGTTTCCACATTTGTTTTGATTCATCTCATTTTCAGAATCATATTGTATCCAAACTGCATACCAGCCTGACTATGACTGCAGTTCAAAAAAATATTTTCTAAGATGTAACTGCTCAAAGGCACCCCGACAACACAACTTTACATGTGCAGGAACATTCTTCAACAGGGAAATAAGATCCATCATATGCCTCCAGGAATCAATGGAAAAGACAATGGAAATCTTTCTTTATGCAAAACTGTCTGGTCTTTTTAAAAGTTTTTTTTTAAATGGCAGCGGTACTGACCTGTAACAAGCCACAAGTCAACAGTACAAGCAAATACTACAAGGTAGGATGCAAAGTGATAGAGTAACTCAGCGGGTCAGGTAGCATCTGTGGAGAACATGGATAGGTGACGTTTCACAGAGTGCTGGAGTAACTCAGCGGGTCAGGTAACATCTCTGGAGAACATGGATAGGTGACTGAAAGAGTCAATGGTTATTAACTTGGCATGATAGGATGCTTGACCATAACAAAATGGTAGAATGAATAAAAAGCCTGAACTCTGAAGAGCTGATGTTTGCAATATTGCACCTGGCAGGACACAACTCCTAAATCTTGTACACTGATAGTACATCCCTTTTGCCTGGGGAGGACATCTGGGAATGATAAGAACAATGTTTCCGCTGAGATTAGGATGTGCTTAACTGCTGACTACTTGTGGAATTGTCCAAACATGACCTTCTGTGGTATAATAAGGATCCCTACCTTTGACTAATGACTTTGTGTGAAACATTTTATGACAATAGAGTGAGGTATACAATTTGTGATTGATTTGAAGGAAATGTTGTGTTAAACATCCTGGCTGCAAATTCTGTATAAAAATGATGTGAAAATGCTGTATTTTTGAGTGGAGCAGGGGGAGTGCTGAGTATGGTTATACACCCTCTGCACTAGTCCCCCCTCCCCCTCCCCCCCAATCACATCTGACAATAATTAAACCTTTGCTTGGTTTACCTTTAACTGTTTGTGTTGTTGTCTGTTTTAAGAACCAAACTTTAACAGTGACGTTTCAGAGTGTTGGAGTAACTCAGCAGGTCTGACAGCATCTCTGGAGAACATGGATAGGTGACATTGCAAGTCAGGACCTTTCTTCAGGCTGGTTGTAGGCAGGGTGGGGTGGGGGAGGCTGGGAGAGGGGAGAGGCAGGACAAAGTGAAGCAGGTAATAAGTGAGCACAGGTGAGGGTGAAAGAGCTAATGGCTATTAACTTTGCATGATGGGATACTTGACTATTTTCTGCAAACCTGCTTCTATGCTTTTGGAGCTTCTATATTGTTGAGAGCGGGGAAATGCTAATTGCTCATGAGGATGTGTCTGGTAACTGAAACTTACAATTCGTGGAAACCACAGAAATAATAAAATGGTAGAATGAATAAAAAGGATCAGCCTGAACTCTGAATAGCTGATGTTTGCAATATTGCACCTGGCAGGATGCAACTCCTAAATCTTGTACACCAGCCTCTGAAGCCTGGGGAAGACGTCTGGGAATGATAAGAATGTTTCCGCTGAGATTAGGATGTGGTTAACTGCTGACTACTTGTGGAATTGTGCAAACATGACCTTCTGTAGTATAATAAGGATCCCTACCTTTGACTAATGACTTTGTGTGAAACATTTTATGACAGTAGAGTGACAAGTATATTGTGCAAGATACAATTTGTGATTGATTTGATGGAAATGTTGTTAAACATTCTTGCAGCAAATTCTGTATAAAAATGCTGCGAAAATGCTGCATTAGTCCCCCCAATCCCGTCTGACGATAATTAAAGCTTTGCCTGGTTTACCTTTAACTGTTTGTGCTGTTGTCTGTTTTAAGAAACAAACTTTAACAGGCGCAGGTGGTTAGAGGTTACCTAAAATTGAAGAATTACATGTTCATATTGTTGGGACTGTATGCTACCCATGCTTCTGACTACTGTATTCATAAGTATCACAGTGAGGAGGTGACTGGAGGAGACTCACTGTGATGAATGTTTCTTTTTTTTTGTGTTGGATTGTGGTTGTGTAATTGCTATTTTATTGCTCTTACTGTTGGACTGTGGGTGACGAAATCGCGTCCAAAAGACTTGTTTTTTTTTGGATGACAATAAAGGTAATTCTGATTCTGATATACCAAGTACATTTCACTGCAAGTCGTAAATTTTTTTTATTTTGTTTCTTGTGGTTAAAATGCTTTCTCAGGAAAACCTAAAATTCACAGTCTTGGTACATGGATTTTCAACCTCCCATTCTAAACTTCAACTACATACAGCCTATGTATATTTAAAACTGAAATTATTTGATAAGCTTCTCTGCAACATAATTCTATCTGAAGTATCAGTCTGAAGAAGGGTCCTGAGCCAAAACATCAACTATCCATGTTCTCTGGGGATAAGACCTGACCTCCTGAGTTACTCTGTTGTAGTTCGTGACCTATTAACAGAATAGTCAGACAACCAAAATCGTTTTTATTCACAAAATGCTGGAGTAACTCAGCAGGTCAGGCAGCATCTCGGGAGAGAAGGAATGGGTGACGTTTCGGGTCGAGACCCTTCTTCAGTCTGAAGAAGGGTCTCGACCCGAAACATCACCCATTCCTTCTCTCCCGAGATGCTGCCTGACCTGCTGAGTTACTCCAGCATTTTGTGAATAAAAACCTTCGATTTGTACCAGCATCTGCAGTTATCTTCTTAAACCAAAATCGTTTAACCTCTTTATTCTACTCACCCAGGTGGGAGAGCCTAGATACCGGAGCGTTCAGAAACGCTCAGGAAGCTAGTGTAGTCTCTCTCTCCGAAAGCTTACATTTACACACCTTTTATACCCTAAATACATGTGCCAGTATTTTTCCATCGCTGCCTTATATGGCAAGTTTACAATGTCCTATAAATCTTTATGTGTCTTTCGGGACCTCCGTGTCTGTCGTGTCCATCGTGATCTGTTCTTTCTTGGGAACAAAGGGCAGTCCATATGGCAAGATGTTCTTCTTAACACTTCAAAGCTTTGAGGCCAGTTGCTGATATCAGAGGATACGATCAGCCATAAACCACGCTTCCATGCTGACAACAGGATGCCCCAGGAATAATCCCAGCTGGAGCTTTTACACTCCTGCAATAAAACCCACATTGCTGCATTCGTAATGTTAGCCCTTACAACTCCAGCATCGTGTTTCTTTACTTCACTTAATTATGGATCTTGGGAGGAGAGAGAAGAGAAGGGACCTCACAATAATGACTTTACCCAACTTCAAGCACGTGCTACCCGAGGAGGAGCTAGGTGGTGTCTGGGATTCTTTAAGGATGTCTGCAGGTGAAGACTTGGCTCTTGTATTGACGATAAGACACAAAATGCGGTAGTAACTCAGCGGGCCAGGCAACATCTCTGGAGAGAAGGAATTGGTGACGTTTCAGGTCGAGACCCTTCTTCAGACTGAGAAATCAGGAGAGAGGGACACTAGAGATATGGAAGGGTGAGGTGTGAAAATGAGAGATCAAAGGGGATGTCGATCAAATACAACGTAGAATTAATCATTGTTAGCTGACCGGAGGGTGACAATCAGTAAAATTTAATCAGAACAAGGATAAGGAGAGACAGGGAGAGAGGGAAAGCAAGTTAGAGAAGTCATATCCATTATCGCTGGGGTGTTAGCTGCCCAAGCAAAATATATATTGACGTGTCTCTGAAGGGGTGTGTTTATATTTAAGCGGTAACGCGAATGGCAGGAGCCGGCTCGACAGAGAAATGCGGTCGGTGCAAGAGCCAGGAAAACCAACGCATCCAGTAACTGTGTACACTTCCGATAGGTGCCGCCTGACGCCAGAACTTTCAGCAATAGCAAACGTTCCAGTGTTATATATGACATTTAATAAGAGTTAAAATCTGATCATTACGAATGCATTAAAACATTGTAAGTATTTGTAACTATTTATGAAGTAAACTAGCCCAGCAATTTCTACTTTTAGTTATCCAGCATCTGCAGTGTTTGTTTGCATTTGCACTCAGTAACTGCCACGTTTAATATTGCACAGAAACATGTCATAAACTGAACTGAAGCACTGCCAAAAAACATCTCACAATGCAGAACCAGTTGGACTACTTCAGTGAAAAACTAATGAGAGCCAGACATCAGAGAGATCTATCAGAACGGGTTTATTTGTTTGGGGTGGGGGGATCGGGGAGAAAAAGGTCGGTGAGAGAAACCATACGAGGTTAAAAGGGGCCAGTGGGAATGAGGATGGTGTTCGACTCAGATCTTCCAACAGACCGCTTATTTCTCCAGATCCCAGCATTTGACGTCTCTTGTATCTCTAGCCCCCTAACGGGAGAGGACCCCCACAATGCGGAGGGAAGGAATGAAGAGACAGGCTGTGGGAGTGGAAGTTGACCTTTAAATAAGAGATATGAGAAAGGCAAAGAATTGGGGAAGAAAGAGTGAATAAAATAACCAGTCTGAAAAAAGGGCCTCGACCCGAAATGTCACCCATTCCTTCTCTCCAGAGATGCTGCCTGTCCCGCTGAGTTACTCCAGTATTTTGTGTCTATCTTCGTGAATAAAACAACACTCCTTATAGCGAGAATAAGAATGAATACAACACAATTCTACAGACTTGCAAACCGATAACAGCAGTCAGAGAATCAAAAGGAACAACATTCTGTAAAGATCTACACAAACAATGAAGTATAACAATACTTGCAATCCAATAACAACATTCACAGAATTAAGGATATTAGCTTTCGACAAAGACCTACAATCCTATAACAGCAATGAAACAACCAAGTATAATAATATTCTATAAATGCAATCAGGGAATTAAGGGTAGTTATATTCTAGAAAGACCTACAATCGTGTAACAATGAAACAACCAAGTATAATAATATTCTATAAATGCAATCAGGGAATTAAGGGTAGTTATATTCTAGAAAGACCTACAATCCTGTAACTATGAAACAACCAAGTATTAAGACAGTAATCAGAGAATTAAGGGTAATAAAATTCGACAAAGACCCACAATCCTATAACAACAATGAAAGAAGTATAAGAATATTCTTTAACAGTAATTAACAGTAACGGTAATCAAGAGAATCAAGGGTGATGATATTCTGCAAAGACCTACAATCCAACAGGAATGAAACAATCAAGTATGATAACAGTAATCGGAGAATTAAGGATGATAATATTCTACAAAGACCTATAATCCTACAACAGAAATGAAATAATCAGTGTGATAATATTCTACAACAGTAATCGGAGCATTAAGGGTAATAATATTCTAGAGACCTATAATCCTACAACAGAAATGAAATAATCAGTGTGATAATATTCTACAACAGTAATCGGAGCATTAAGGGTAATAATATTCTAGAGACCTATAATCCTACAACAGAAATGAAATAATCAAGTGTGATAATATTCTATAACTACAATCCTTCTAGAACTACAATCCTGTACCAATAAAGTATAATATTCCAGAGCAGTAACCAGAGAATCAAGTGGAGCACAATTCTGCAAAGACTTGTAGTCTTATAAAAGGGCATGGAGAGAATCAATCATCAAAGGTAGTAATAAGATTCTGCAAAGACTTGCACCAGTGATACAAGAGCAACGAGAGAATCAAAGGTAGTAATAAGATTCTGCAAAGACTTGCACCAGTGATACAAGAGCAACGAGAGAATCAAAGGTAGTAATAAGATTCTGCAAAGCGTGGCAGTGATATAAGAGCAATGCAATGGGACGGGGCAGTTGGTGCTGCTGGAGTGAGCGCCTGCGGTGAGAGGAGTGCACGGTGTGCGGTGCAGAGTAGAGCAGAGCAGAGCGGCCGGGGAGAGGAGGCACAGACAAGACAGTGAGTGCCGGCGGACTCCTGGCAAGAGTTGGAGCCCAAGTTACCGGCGACGTTCAGGGTTCGCGGCCCGGCTTCCCCCCCAACCCACAGTGAGGGGGGGGGGGGGGGGGGGGTGAAGTCTCACCACAACTCGCTGCTCCCGAGACACATCCTCCTCCTCCTCCTCCTCTTTCCCACGATGAACGCCGCCGAGCTCCCTGCGCCGTTGTTGTCGGTTTGTTTTGTGAATGGCAAGCGGCGATGTGGCGCGAAGGGCCGGGCCGGGCCGCACCTGGGCGCCGCGCGCGGTCACGTGCTGAGGTGGCAGTTGGAGAGAGGCGGGGCACGCCGGAGGGGCGGGGCTCATTGGAAAGGGCCAATGGTGGGCGGGGTAGCGCAGAGGGACGTGGCTCCCACCGGGGGACGTGGCTCTGGTGGGAGGGGGCGTGGCTCCGTGGAAAGAACCAATGGTGGGCGAAGTAGCGAAGAGGGGCGTGGCTCCCACTGGGAGGACCTGGCTATGGGGCGAGGCTCTGTGCACAGGACCAATGGTGGGAGGGGTGTTGCGGGGGCGTTGCTCTCACTTGGGGGGGCGTGGCTCTTCCGGGGCGGGGCTCTGTGGAAAGGACCAATGGTGAGATGGGTGTTGTGGGGGCGTGGTTCTCACTGGAGGGGCGTGGCTCACTGGGGGCGTGGCTCTCACTGGGGGCGTGCTCTGAAGGGGCGGGGCACCATTAAATAAACCCCAGGGTAAGGTGTGAAAATGACAGATCAAAGCTGGCAATGCTCAAAGGCACTGTAGAATGGTCCATTACCTTTCCACACAAAGAGCTGGAGTAACTCGGGTGTGTCAGACAGCATTTCTGGAGGAAAGGACTCATTCTCACCCAGCAAACATCCAACAACGAATGGCCTGTGTAGGAAGGAACTGCAGATGCTGGTTTGTCACTGAGGACAGACACTAAATGCCGGAGTATCTCAGCGGGACAGGCAGCATCTCCAGAGAGAAGGAATGGGTGACGTTTTGCGATCGAGACCCTTCTTCAGACTCGCAATGACCTGTCCTTTTTCATCGTTGCCTTTTTGCAAATCTTTCATTCATTTGTTCCTGATCAGTGCGGGTGTCAGAGGTTACGGCGAGAAAGCAGGAAAATGGGGTTAGGAGGGTGAAATAGATCAGCCATGATTGAATGGCGGAGTAGACTTGATGGGCCAAATGGCCTAGTTCTACCCCTATCCCTTATGACCTTGTATCTCACTACATCACTGTCTATATCTCTTGTTTTCCCATTCCCCTGGCTCTCAGTCTGCAGAAGAGTCTCGACCTGAAACATCACCCATTCCTTCTCTCCACAGATGCTGCCTGTCCCCGCTGAGTTACCCCAGCTTTTTGTGTCTATCTTCAGTTTAAACCAGCATCTGCAGTTCCTTTGAAGTTTGACACAAAATGCTGGAGTAACTTTTGTTGTTGTTTATTTTGTTTTTTAATTGATGTATTTTAACATGTACAAAATAAAATGATAGATATAGATATATGTTCTCAGAATATGCTTATGTCCTTGCAAGATAGCATGTGACCTTTCAGATTAACAATTACCTACTTGTGTGCTATTGTATCTGTCTGGTTATATGACAAACTTTGGTTTAAAATGGTTATCTCATTAAGGTGACCGCTGTATGTATTGATAGCCGCACTAAATAAAAATGCAGAAGGCAGCACTTCAAACTTACGATCTCGCTGAAAAGGTTCAAAGAACTGTGGTGGTTGGTGGTTGATTTTAGACTTTGGGCATTTTTAAAATCTGTTCACTAACTTGTTTGCTCAGCAGAACACAGCCAAAATGTAGGTAAACACCAAAACAATTTTTTCTCTAAACAATCTTGGGAATCCCATTCAAATATTAACATACTTCTGGGGAACATTGTGTTTATTTGAATTATATCAGCTATGTACCAAAACCACTATTGAGTCTATGATTAGGATGAAGCAATAATGGTGCATAAAGAACATAATTGCAGAAGAACCAAGTCAACGTAATTACAGAAGAACCAAGTCCACCAAGCACGAGGCTGCAACGGATCGTTCGATAAGCTGAGAAAGTTGTTGGCTGCAACCTTCCCACCCATTGATGAACTGTTCACTGCAAGGGCCAGGAAGCGAGCGGGCAAGATCATCTCTGACCCTTCTCACCCTGGCCACAAAATCTTTGAAGCACTTACATCTGGAAGGCGACTCTGGACTGTCAAAGCAGCCACAGCCAGACATAAAAACAGCTTTTTTTCCACAAGTAGTAATTCTACTCAATAACCAAAGTCTGTAGTCTCTTTTTTGCTCTGGTTTATTTTCACCCACATATTTAGACTGTAATGTTGTATCCTTATTGTTTTGATGTGTTTATGCTTTATTCTTAATTGTTAACTGTATCTTTGTGTTGTCATTTGTGAGCGGAGCACCAAGGCACATTCCTTGTATATGCACATACTTGGCCAGTAAACTTATTCAAGAATCATGATTCAACTTTCTTAACCGACCATTGGGAATTTAATGTGTAGGATGGAACTGCAGATGCTGGTTTAAATTGAAGATATTCACAAAATGCTGGAGTAACTCAGTGGGACAGGCAGCATTTCTGGAGAGAAAATTGTTTTGGGTCACATTTCGGGCCGAGACCCTTCCTCAGACTGGTCAGGGGAAAGGAGAACTTGTTTTGTGTCTATCGTTGGGAATCTAATATTGATGTTTGAATGGCCTTGAGTGAAATAAGTGAGACCATAACAACAAGCTCTCACTCAACATCAACACGACTAAAGAACTGATCGTTAACTTCACAAGGAGAAATCGGATGTAATGTACCAGTTTTTATTGGTGTAGGGAAAAAAACCCTGCAGATGCTGGTTTAAATTGAAGGTAGACACAAAATGCTGGAGTAACTCAGCTGGTCAGGCAGCATCTCGGGAGAGAAGGAATGGGTGACGTTTCGGGTCGAGACTCTTCTTCAGTCTGATTAAAAGTATTGTAATTGAATACTAATACTTTCCACATTCAAAATTTTAAGGTACAAGTAGGGAAAGCATATTTTTTAACAATTGGCTTACTTTTTACATTTGAAGATACAAAGTGCTGGAGTAACTCAGTGGGTCATGCAGTATCTTTGGACAACGTGGATAGGTGATGTTTTGGTCAGGCCCTTTTAGTGGATTGAAAGTCATAAAGGTCAGTTGCAACATCTCACAGTACTTTGCCAATTGTCTTTCAAACAATACTTCAACACCCATGGCTTTACAAGTGTAAAGAAACCTGGCAACACAGCCAGACAGTATTTTCAATGAACAATGGGTGGATAAGATAGTGTAAGAAAATAACTGCAGATGCTGGTACAAATCAAAGGTATTGATTCACAAAATGCTGGAGTAACTCAGCAGGTCAGGCAGCGTCTCAGGAGAGAAGGAATGGGTGATGTTTCGGGTCGAGACCCTTCTTCAGAAGCTATGAGGCACATTTCATGATGACATGGAGACATCATGAAACTTCAAAAACTAATGTATGTCTCATCAGCTCTTGGTTCATTATGACTCCCTTGTGCTTTCCCCTCAATGATAGCAGGATGTACATGTATGTAGGGATGCAGCACACTGGCACACTGGTTTAATACAGGATCCAATTTAAGAGAAATATAGTGCAGTGGGCTGAGTAAAATGCAAAGCATTAAGTTCACAAGGACCTCTCCAAGTTCTCATAGCATCCTGTTTAACAACTCTTTATTATTGTGGAATCTGGCTGACTTCAGCAAAGCCAAGATTTATTGTCTACGAGAAGATAGTGTGATCAGCCTTTTGAATTTCTCCAGTTCCTCTGGTGAAGTTACTCCCACAGTGCTGTTAGGTAATGAGTTCCAGGATGTAAAGCCAGAGATGAAGGGCTGGATATTTTTCCAGGTCAGGATGGTGTGTGACCTGGAGGTGAATCCTGCAAGTAGTGATGCTTCTAATCAACTACTGCCTTTGTCCTCCATGATGGTCGAGGTTGCAGATTTGGAAGATGCTGTTGGAGTAATCTAGGTGAACATTGCAAGGCATTTTGTAATCATATATCGTTCTCATTGTGCCAGGAGTGGAGAGAATGAGTTTTGAGTGGTTGGCGAGGTGCCCATGAAGCGAACTGCTTGGAAATAGACACAAAAAGCTGGAGTAACTCAGTGGGTCAGACAGTATAAGAAAATAACCGGATGCTGGTACAAATCGAAGGTATTTATTCACAAAATGCTGGAGTAACTCAGCAGGTCAGGCAGCATCTCGGGGAGAGAAGGAATGGGCAACGTTTCGGGTCGAGACCCTTCTTCAGACTGATGTCAGGGGGGCGGGACAAAGGAAGGATATAGGTGGAGACAGGAAGATAGAGGGAGATCTGGGAAGGGGGAGGGGAAGAGAGGGACAGAGGAACTATCTAAAGTTGGAGAAGTCGATGTTCATACCACTGGGCTGCAAGCTGCCCAGGCGAAAAATTAGGTGCTGTTCCTCCAATTTCCGGTGAGCCTCACTATGGCACTGGAGGAGGCCCATGACAGAAAGGTCAGACTGGGAATGGGAGGGGGAGTTAAAGTGCTCGGCCACCGGGAGATCAGATGGGTTAACGCGGACCGAGCGCAGGTGTTGAGCGAAGCGATCGCCGAGCCTGCGTTTGGTTTCGCCGATGTAAATAAGTTGACATCTGGAGCAGCGGATACAATAGATGAGGTTGGAAGAGGTGGGTCAGACAGCATCTCTTGAGAAAAGGAATACGTGACGTTTCAGGTTGAGACATTTCTTCAGACTGAAAGTCAGGGGAAAATGAAAAATATGGACAAATGAAATTTTAAAAATGCAAAAAAGTAATAAAGATAAATAAACAGGCCATCGTTAGCTGTGGGCTAGGTGAAAACGAGTTATACAGATAATGAAACTCACCAGGACGACAGTGAAAGTATAGCATAACTAGGGTGGGGGAGGGACAGAGCGAGAGAGAGAGAAGATGCAAGGGTTGCTTGAAGTTAGAATGGTGTTGAGCTTGTTACTTGTCTGTGCTGCAACACACCCATGCATATGCAATGTACTCCATCACACCTGATTTGTGCATGGTGGAAACTTTTATATCAAAAAATACTTTATTCAAGTAATAAATATTTACAAAACATCTTCTTTTCAAAAACCCCATCCAACATTTCCGGACGTTACACATTCAATGCAGATATTCATTTCCAAATTTACACAGAATCCCTTATTTGGAGGGGCGTCGCCACCACACCCTGCACCCCATGTCCAGCAGCGGAAGGACCTTAGACTGTGGTCCTCCCCCACAGATCCTTGGCGTTGGCTGCACCAAGCTTCAGTGCGTCCCTCAGCACGTACTCCTGCAGTCTGCAGCGGGCCAGTCGGCAACATTCCCCGACAGACAGCTCGCTCCGCTGGGAGGTCAACAAAGCTCGGGCTGACCAAAGAACGTCTTTCACCGAGTTGGTGGAAATACCTTGGTGTAACAGGTAGTGTAAGAAAATAACTGCAGATGCCGGTACAAATCGAAGGTATTTATTCACAAAATGCTGGAGTAACTCAGCAGGTCAGGCAGCATCTCAGGAGAGAAGGAATGGGTGACGTTTCGGGTCGAGACCTTTCTTCAGACTGGAGATGATTCACTTCTTGGAGGATATCCAGCCTCTGACTTCCTGTTGCAGCCATAGCATTTATGTGCTGATGCCCAAGATATTGATGATGGTGAACTTGATGAAGGTAGTGCCATTGAATGTCAAGGATAGGTGGTAAGACTGTCTTGCTGAAGATGGTCATTGCTTGGGATTCTGTGCCACAAAACTACAAAGAACATCCAAATATAGATCCATTCCCGTTTGCTCTGTGCAATTGGCTGTCATGTTTATTTATCATTACAGCAATTGTTAATATTAAAAAAAATAGTTATTGACTAGCTTTAAAGAACTTTGAGATGTTCAGAGGATATGAATGATGCTAAAAGAATGTAAATCCTTTAATGCAACTGGGTTTGCTTAATCTTAAATAGAACAATATCACTTTTTAATAGGTTCAGTATCTATTATGTTTTATGCATACTGGAGATGGAGTGATAGAGTGATACAGTGTTAAAACAGGCCCTTTGGCCCAATTTGCCCACACTGGCCAACATATCCCAGCTACACTAGTCCCACTTGCCTGCGCTTGGTCCATATCCCTCCAAACCTATCCTATCCATGTACCTCTCTAACTGTCTCTTAAACGATGGGAAGGTCCCGGCCTGAACTAGCTCCTCTGGCAGGTTGTTCCATACACCCACCACCCTTTGTGTGAAAAGGATACCCCTCGGATTCCTATTAAATCATTTTCCCCGTCACCTTGAACCTATGTCCTCTGGTCCTTGATTCCCCTACTCTAGGCAAGAGACTTTGCATCTACCCGATCTATTCCTCTCATGATTTTGTACACCTCTATAAGATCCCCCCTCATCCTTCTGCGCTCCATGGAATAGAGACCCTGCCTACTCAACCTCTCCCTATAGCTCACACCCTCTAGTCCTGGCAACATCCTTGTAAATCTTTTCTGAACCCTTTCAAGCTTGACAATATGTTTCCTATAACATGGTGCCCAGAACTGAAGACGATATTCTAAATGCTGTCTCACCAACATCTTATACAACTGCAATATGACCTCCCAAATTCTATACTCAATACTCTGACTGATGAAGGCCAAAATGCCAAACGATGCCGACATAGAAATGGAACTTCATCCCTGGTATGGATTTTCTGTTCTGTATTGTCAAGAACAGAAAGAAAGATTATCCTTGAATTTGTGCTACTGCATTGGAACATTGCATAATGCTATCCAAAATTGTTGATATGAATAGAAGTCAAAATTCCATCCAAATTAAAATGAAAAGATATGGGTACTGATTATGTTCGGCTCCAATTAGATTGTAACAAGGACATAACTTACAGAAAGACAAAATATTTAGGCTACCAAAACATGGAACATGAATAATTCCTTATCAAGATGTTTATATAACTTGGATGGAAAACCTTGTGTTGTTATGGCAAATTATCAAGGAACAAGGGAGAACATTGTGTGAAAAGAGTTGCAGCAGACATTGATACTCGGAAAGCATATGATTAGCTTTTGGAAACAATGGACTGTTGAAAAGCAACTGAATCTTGAGGATGATTAGAAAAAGGTGTGAAAGTAGAAAGCAGAATTAACATCTGAGGTTGTGGTCCGGCCATTTTGTAAGCTGGTTGAATTAATGTAATCGTGCAGCTGTAAAAGCTGAAGAAGATGGAGGATAGTTAGGTCGAGCATGGGAAGCAAGCCAGAGGCAGGACTAAATTAATTGGCAGAAGTGCTGCTTTTGGCAGAGGTATGTGTGAGCAAAAGACCAAAACCAGGTAAGATTAACTTGCAACCACTTACATATTAAAGATGAATCAAAATCTGTTTTTCAGTTCCAACTAATAGGAAATTGGATATTCACGAGATTGACATATCTGATATAATTCATTGTTGTTTGTATGCAGATGGCATTGCCTTTGAACCAAAGGTATCAGTACTTCATTAGCAAATGACTTTCTTCATTTAAATCACAAGCAGAAAAAAAAAATCCAGGTGAAGATAGACACAAAATGCTGGAGTAACTCAGCAGGACAGGCAGCATCTCTGGATAGAAGGAATGGGTGGCGTTTCAGGTTGAGACCGACACAAGTTTAATTTGCAAGGATAATTTAAACCATATTGAAACCAGTCATCAGTACCATTGATGACACTAAATTAATACATGTGCATGTTAACTGACCCTCATTGAAACCTCCACAGTGAGATCAGTTAGACATCTCATATGTCAACATATATTGTAAAAGGCAAATCCTTGCTCTTCATTGCAGAGTTTGTCTGGTCATTTAATATTCTGCTGTTTCTGTATCCAGAGAGCTATCCGTCAACACGGCAACAAAATAATCATACTTTGTGTGCCAATGAAGATGTTAATAATAAGTACAGCAAATTCCGACATCTTGAAATCTCTAGTCTTCTCCTAGTTCCAATAATCTTTTATCAGTTTTGGGGAAGATGGATGATAATCTAGTAAAATGTGTGTAATTTATAATAACATAACTTCCTTCTATTTCTATTGTTACTTTTACTTGCTCACATGAACCTGTTGCTAGACACAAAATGCTGGAGTAACTAAGTGGGTCAGGCAGCATCTCAGGAGAGAAGGAATGGGTGACGTTTAGGGTCGAGACACTTCTTCAGACAGATGTCTGGGGAGGGTCAAAGATAGGATGTAGTTGGAGACAGGAAGACAGTGGGAGAACTGGGAAGGGGAGGGGAAAGAAAGGGACAGAGGAACTATCTGAAGTTAGAGAAGTCAATGTTCATACCGCTGGGGTGTAAACTGCCCAAGTGAAACATGAGATGCTGTTTCTCCAATTTGCAGTGGGCCTCACTATGACAATGGAGGAGGCCCATGACAGAAAGGTGAGATTGGGAGTGGGAGGAGGAGTTGAAGTGCTGAGCCACCGGGAGATCAGGTTGGTTAAGGCCGACTGAGCGAAGGTGTTGAGCGAAACGATCGCCGAGCCTGTGTTTGGTCTCGCTGATGTAGAGAAGTTGACATCTGGAATAGCAGATACAATAGAGGAGGTTGGAGGAGGTGCAGGTGAACCTCTCTGCCTAACCTGGAAAGACTATTTGGGTCCTTGAATGGAGTCGAGGGGGGAAGGAAAGGGACAAGTGTTGCATCTCCTGCTTCTATGAATCTGTTGCTGGGTGCTGGGACTTTTCTGAAAGGATCAAATTACAATAATTGTCAGGCATTTTGCTCTCCAATTATATGATGATTGAGATTTGTGCGGTCGTACAACAATTTGTTTTGTTTTGACTGGGTTTATCCCCAACCAACATCACTAAAATAATTGCTTCTTAAAGGAGATTACATTGCTGAAGTTGTCGTGGTTTTCTTCAGCTTCGAAATTAAGACAGGCGACACGGAGAATTCTTCAAGAAGTTAAAAGCCTTTATTTGCAAACAACGGCTATAACAATCAGGAAATCAACCGCCTGACTGCCCACTTAGTACACCGGACAGCCTGTTTTTATAGAATTCTTCCAAACTTATCTTCTTTACCTTATCTCACATCCACATTCCTATTCTATAATAATTCATTTCTTTGTAGTCCTCCTGTCTGGTCTGCCACCATTATCTTAATACTCTTTATCTCTTCACATTCCGCCACCCTTGTTTTCTATTCTAGACCATCCATCCTCCCAAGACACATGTCTCCTCTTCTCTTGCCACCATTATCTTTCATCCAAATATGACAAGGCAAAGATCTAATGGTGCACAAGAAATGCCCAAGTCAAAGGTTATCAAAGTAGGAATGCCTAAGAGAACATATCGAAGGAAGGAATGCCTAAATAGTTACCATTAAGTCTAAGGACCAAATATGGAATGGGATCTAAGTCTAAGGACCAAATATGGAATGGGATCTAAGGACTGCTGAGGAATGCCAGGACTGCTAACTGAGGAATGCCTAAGAGTACACATGCTACACAGTTAGTATAAGAAAATAACTGCAGATGCTGGTACAAATCGAAGGTATTTATTCACAAAATGCTGGAGTAACTCAGCAGGTCAGGCAGCATCTCAGGAGAGAAGGAATGGGTGACGTTTCGGGTCGAGACCCTTCTTCAGACTGATGTCAGAGGGGCGGGGCAAAGGAAGGATATAGGTGGAGACAGGAAGATAGAGGGAGATCTGGGAAGGAGGAGGGGAAGGGAGGGACAGAGGAACTATCTAAAGTTGGAGAAGTTGATGTTCATACCACTGGGCTGCAAGCTGCCCAGGCGAAATATGAGGTGCTGTTCCTCCAATTTCCGGTGGGCCTCACTATGGCACTGGATGAGGCCCATGACAGAAAGGTCAGACTGGGAATGGGAGGGGGAGTTGAAGTGCTCGGCCACCGGGAGATCAGTTTGGCCAACACGGACCGAGCGCAGGTGTTGAGCGAAGCGATCGCCGAGCCTGCACTTGGTTTCGCCGATGTAAATAAGTTGACATCTAGAGCAGCGCTTGAATGTCTGAATAGTTACAATGTGTTTGTTCGTGCAATCTACAAAATATATACTCCCATAAAGTCAGCTGCTATGTTTCCTGCAGTCATTTTATCATTTAGCTTTAATTTCAATCCGTATGGTTCATGTCTATGTTTTGAGATGATATCATTTGGTTTATTTGACAGTCAGATATGCCGTGGAAAAGATCAGACCGTTCTTAGAGATATGTTTCTTGTTTTTAATTTAACAGCTGCAGTTGCATCAGTGTTTGGTTAAAGTTTCTGTTGGTTGTGAGTGTAAGGACCAGTCTTATCAAGGTAGTGCGAGTCTGAAGAAGGATCCTGACCCGAAACGTCACCTGTCAATTTCCTGACCTGCTGAGTTCTTTCAGCTCTTTTGTTTTGCTCATTGTTCCTGTCTCTTTCCTTCTTTAGGAAAATGGGATTAGGAGGCAGAGATCAGCCATGATTGAATGACGGAGTGGACTCGATGAGCCACATGGCCTAATTCTACTCCGATAACTTGTGAATTAAGCCCTATCTGTAATGTTTCGACAAGTTCCCTCACTACATCGAAATGACACTATATTTGAAAGGGCCTGTTTCCACGCTGTATCGCTAAACTAAAATACTTAATACTAGAAGGATATACCAATGATTTGCAGACGGAAGTGTTGTCTATTGAGGACAGAGGCTGAGAAGTGCATTCTGTATCTTTTCTCTGTATCTTCTAGTTCATCCTCATTGTACGTCAAACTTTTCCGTCAGGATAGTTTGTCTGTTTGTTTCTATGTTAATTGTTTTTGTAAAGCGCTTTGAGCATGTGATAAGGCGCTATATAAAATAAATGAATTATTATTATTATTATTGTCTTCTAACATTTACACCGGTTTCTACTAGTTGAAATTATTTCTGTGTGCTGGTTTGCAACCACATTGATAAAGGCCACATTGATAAAGGCATGATCCAACCAAGTCAATGTGGGCCTTATCACAATCTCGATAAGGTTACTGTGGACCCCATGATTCCCATTTATCAGTTTGCGGAACAGGAGGGTCATACACTTAAGGAAGTCAAAGTCAGTATTGTTTCTCCTGATAATGTCAAGCTGATGAGCAAACTGTACTGGTCAGAAGCTTATCTTAATTACCAACAAGCACTTTGAATGTAGGACAATGTCTGCTGCTGTGTTTAAAAAACCTTTGGAACTTGATAATGAGTCAGCAATAAGCTGTTTGCACCTGAATAGTGAATATCCATCACAAAAGAATTTAAATCTATGCAAAGCGTTTGGCCCAAATCGTGTACCTGGCCAAGTGCTAAAGAACAGTGCAGACTAACTGGCTGGAGTATTCAAGGACATCTTCAACCTCTCACTTCTGCGGTCTGAGGTTCTCAAGAAGGTGTGTATTTTACTGATATTCTTGAATAAAGTATTTTTTGATTAAAAAAAAAGGACATGGTGTCATGCCTCGATGACCAGTGTCTGGTAGCACTTAGATCCACCGTCATGAGATGCATCGAGGTTGGTAATGGCACATAACAACTCTTGCCTCAGAAATGATCTAGATTCCTTTAGTCTATTGCCATAACAGATTAACAGCTGATGCGATTTCACTACAATACAATACAATATCTTTTATTGTCATTGTACAAGTACAATGAGATTGAGAATGTCTCTTCCATATTGATGCTATCAAATATATAAATAAAACACGGCGAAAATTAAAACAACAAAAGGGTGGGGGGGGGAAAGAAAAATAAGGGGGAACAGGGTCTCCCCTTTGCACTGAACTATCCGGATAACAGAAACACATACGTCAGGTTACTGTTCATCGACTAAAACTTGGCATTCAACAGAATCATCCCTTCCAAACTTATCACAAGCTCTAAGACCTGGGCCTCTGTACGTCCCTTTGTAACTTGATGCTTGAGTTCCTCATCGGCAGACCTCAATCAGTATAGAGTGGTACCAACTCCTCACTGACCATCAACACAGGTACACCATAGGGCTGAGTGCTTAGGCCCTCCGCTTTTCTCTTTACAAACATGATCCGTGCAGCTAAGTAGTGCGTGGGGAGTGTACCGACAAGCAGCAGCCAAGCCCACCAGCGGACGAGGCTCGCCCGTTGCGGACCGACTAGGGAGGAACCGCCAACAGCCCGTCTCGCCCATCGCAGACTCCCAACTCTGTCCCGAGCCACCGGTGTCGACGGGACCGCGAGCGAGGAGGGATCCGAGAGCAATGTGGATTTGTCGAGAGCTAAGTGGATCGTCGAGAGCGCGGTGGACCACCAAGAGCAAGGAGGGGGGACCTTGTGTCGCCACAAGCTATCTGGCGGGAGGCCGCTGAGAACAAAGGGGGGACCTGGCAGAGGAGGCTACCGAAAAGGAAGGGGGGCCTGGCAGGGGGCCGATTGTGGTCACGTGCTGTGGCAGGCCTAGTTCGCCGCTGCGAGCAGAAGATACAAATGATGAACTTTTTGTAACTTTGTCGGTGCCAGATAAGTAGCGACTCTTGTGTACCACCCACGTGACAATAGACAATAGACAATAGACAATAGACAATAGGTGCAGGAGTAGGCCATTCAGCCCTTCGAGCCAGCACCGCCATTCAATGCGATCATGGCTGATCACTCTCAATCAGTACCCCGTTCCTGCCTTCTCCCCATACCTCCTTAAGAGCTCTATCCAGCTCTCTCTTGAAAGCATCCAATGAACTGGCCTCCACTGCCTTCTGAGGCAGAGAATTCCACACCTTCACCACTCTCTGACTGAAAAAGTTCTTCCTCATCTCCGTTCTAAATGGCCTACCCCTTATTCTTAAACTGTGGCCCCTTGTTCTGGACTCCCCCAACATTAGGAACATGTTTCCTGCCTCTAATGTGTCCAATCCCCTAATTATCTTATATGTTTCAATAAGATCCCCCCTCATCCTTCTAAATTCCAGTGTATACAAGCCCAATCGCTCCAGCCTTTCAACATACGACAGTCCCGCCATTCCGGGAATTAACCTAGTAAACCTACGCTGCACGCCCTCCATAGCAAGAATATCCTTCCTCAAATTTGGAGACCAAAACTGCACACAGTATTCCAGATGCGGTCTCACCAGGGCCCGGTACAACTGTAGAAGGACCTCTTTGCTCCGTGCAGTCAGTCTGCTGTATGATTCCACCAGGTTGTATGCAAAACAACGCATTTCACCGTAGGCAGGTACATGAGACCATAATGTATCATGGAATCAATGAATCAGCCTCGCCAAAGCCCATGGAGACAATGTCTACCACTCTGCCTTCATCAGTCTCCTCAAAATACTCGAAGTAGAGAGGTGGGTACTTCCCCACATAAAGACATGCTCACTATCCCTGATCAGCCTCTGATTTGCCATACATACATAATTCCTATCCCTTAGGATGTTGTCCACTAATGTTCCTACCTATACCCTTAACTGCAATCTGCTGCCCTACTTAAATAAACAAACACCATTAGCTATCCTTTAATTATCTAGCATCTTGCCTGTGGCTAACAAAGAAACAGAAATCTTTGACAGGGCCCCAGCTATTTCCTCCCTTGTTTGCCATTGCAAACTAAGAATCTTATCTGGCCCTGGAGATTTATTACTCTAATGCATCCCATGACATTCACCATCTCCTTCTCCTTAATAGTGACCTGTTCCAGACTATCCACATGTCCCCTCTCTGAACTCATCTCCCGTGTCCTGTGTATGAAGGAACTGCAGATGCGGGTTTACACCAAAGATAGACACCACAAAATGCTGGAGTAACTCAGCGGGACAGTCAGCATCTCTGGATAGAAGGAATGGATGATGTTTCGGGTTGAGATCCTTCTTCAGACAGACCCATGTACTTCTCGTTGAAAGTATTAATTTTGAGCTTTACTCACATCACTTGGCTCCACACATAGGTTACCCAGTGGACCCATCTTTCCCTGGCTAGTCTCTTCCTCCCGATATGGTTAAACCCAACGCTGCCTTGTGCACAAGACCTTTTTACATAGAAAAAGGTTCAATGCTATGAATATTCAGCTGATATATTTTCCACATTGTATTTCTGTTTCCTGGGCAACCATTGTTAATTCCTCAGCAATTAGGAGGAGATTTTCAGAAATGTTTTCCTGACCGCAATGTTGATTCAGGTCGTTCCTTTTATTTATGGTTTTTAATCCAGTGGCATACTCAAGAATGAAACTTTAACACAGATATGACGATGTGAAAGATTTCACAAAATAACCTAGCATACCACTGAGAAAGGACCACAGATGCCTGCAAGTTGTGTAGGAAAAAAACTGCAGATGCTGGTACAAATCGAAGGTATCACAAAATGCTGGAATAACTCAGCAGGTCAGGCAACATCTGGGAGAGAAGGAATGGGCGACGTTTCGGGTCGAGACCCTTCTTCAGAATGCATTTCTTTGAGGCATTTTGCAAGTAGCCTAGCTATGATTTCAAAGATCATTGAAGGTATTTATTCACTAAATTCTGGAGTAACTCAGCAGGTCAGGCAGCATCTCGGGAGAGAAGGAATGGGTGACGTTTCGGGTCGAGACCCTTCTTCAGATCATTGAAGTTCACTCCGACACCTGAGCACAAATCTACTCCGATATCCAGGTGGCATTGATGGGCCAGCTGAGGCTCTTAGATATGTGCTCAGGTTACAGTTTTTAAAACTTTTTTGGGGGCAATTTTACATACGCCAATTAACCTATAAACCCGCACATCTTTGGACTGTGGGAGGAAACCGGAGCACCCAGAGAAAACCCATGCAGTCACAGGGAAAATGTCCAAACTCTGTAGAGGCAGCACCCTTGGTCAGGAGCGAACCTGGGCCTCTGGTGCTGTAAGGCAGCAACTCTACCACTGTGCCACCCCTTAATTATAGTGATGATATAGTTAGTATCGAAAGGCAAGGAAGATGCATTTGAAAGTAATCAAATTAAAAAATTGTAGAAACCAATGACTATACCAAAAGCTCAGAGATTGGAGAAAGGCAATTGTTTTTGTCCTGGGCAGCACAGTGGCAAAGCTGGTAGAGCCGCTGTCTCACAGCGCCAGAGGCCCGGGTTTGATCCTGACCTCGGATGCTGTCTGTGTAGAGTTTGCACGTTCTCCCTGCCTCCTAGGGTCTTCCTCCCACATCCCAAAGATGTGCGGGTTTGTAGGTTAATTGGCCTCTGTAAATTGCCCCTGGTGTGCAGGGAGTGGATGAGAATGTGGTGTAGGGTAGAACTAGGGTGAACAGGTGATCGATGGTGGGCCGAAGGCCCTGTTTACATGCTGTATCTCTAACCTAAGTTTTCAAAAGGAAATGTTAGGAATCAAGTAGAATGATTGACGGGTGGAGGAATTGGATTAAGAAAAGCAAATACATAAAAATACACAATTAAAGAGATGGCTGGGAAGTAACATGGTCATAGAGTCAAAGAATGATACAGAGTGGAAACAGGCCCTTCGGCCCAACTTGCCCACACCAGCCAACATGTCCCAACTACACTAGTCCCACCTGCCTGCATTTGGTCCATATCACTCCAAGCCTGTCCTATCCATGTACCTGTCCAAATGTTCCTTAAAAGTTGGGATAGTCCCAGCCTCAACTACCTCCTCTTGCAGCTTGTTCCATACACCCACCACCCTTTGTGTGAAAAAATTACCCCTCAGATTCCTGTTAAATCTTTCCCCCTTCACCTTAAACCTATGTTCTCTGGTCCTCGAGTCACCTACTCTGAGCAGGAGACTAGATAATGATAACCAAGGTCACTGTATTTTTCCAGAATAGAGGACTCTGTTTAGATTTGAAAGGGATAAATTCACAATTAATCCATGAAAATGTTTTTCTCCAGTTTCCTCTAAATCCCAAAGATGCACGGGTTTTGTAGGTTAATTGGCCTCTGTAAATTGCCCCTCGTGTGTAGGGAGTGATTGTAAAAAGGAGGATAACATAGAACTAGTGTGAGCGGGTGATCAATGGTCAGCGTGGACACAGTGGGTCGAAGGCCCTGTTTCCATGTTGTGTCTTTCAACCAATCAATCAAGATTAAAAAAATTAATTACAGCGCATTTCGTAAAATGTGAGTGTACAAATGGTCATCACAAATCCCCTTCCTTCTCCTCCACCAACCTATTTACAACAGGAATTGCTATATTGCTTGCGACCAGCAACAACTACATTGGAAAAACAATCCGTATGATATATTAAATTGCAGCGTTTAAACTAAAATGCAGATTTTATAAAGGTTTCCTTTTGTACAAAGTGTACATTTATAATGGCTACAGCGACCTCTATATTGTTATGCAAGGATTGTACGTGAGAAACAAGACGACCTTGGCCTCATTGTGTTGTAACGATTTCTAATTAGTTCTGACTATTCCAATCCCCAGACTCATGAAACAGATACTCTGTTTTCTAAACTGTATCATGGGAAGAGATTACTAGGCAAACAACAAAATATTCAAAGGTGTGCCATGTGATGGAAGCACACAGAAGCTACTAAATGTCAGAGGAGCAGATAGATTACCCCAGTGGTTCCCAGGGCTTGATCGTTTAAGTGGTCATGGCATCATAGAGCTATTAAGCAGGACATTCCGTCCAACTCGTCCATACTGACCAAGTTGCCCAAATGAGCTAGACCCATTTGTGTGCTTCTGGCCAATACTCCTTGAGAACCTTCCTACCTATGTACCGTTCTAAGTGTCTTTTAAATGTCCTGATTTTCCCATCTCCTCCGCTTCCTCTGGCAGCTCGTTCCGTAAATACACCACCCTCCGAGTGGGAAAGGTTGCCTCTCAGGTCCCGAGGGGAAAAAGTTGCCCACTCACCTTAACCCTATGCCTCTCCTAGACCATGGGGAAAAGACTGTGGATATCCATCTTCCATTTGCCTTCATGATTTTAGAAACCTCTATAAATTCAACCCTCAGCCTCTCTCACTCTCCAGGGAAAGAAGACCCAGCCTATCTACCCTTTCTTTGTAACTCAAATCTTCCAGACCTGTTAACATCCTCGTGAATCTCTTTTGTACCCTTTCCAGTTTAGTATTCACAACATGATTATTTTGCATTCGGCACGGTGGTGCAGCAGTAGAGTTGCTGCCTTACAACGCCAGTAGATCCGGGTTCGATCCTGACTACGGGTGCTTGTCTGTACGTAGTTTGTACGTTCTCCCCGTGACCTGCGTGGGTTTTCCCTGAGATGTTCGGTTTCCTCCCACACTCCAAAGACGTGCAGGTTTGTAGGTTAATTGGCTTGGTTTAAGTGTAAATTGTCCCTAGTGTGTGTAGGATAGTGTTAATGTGTGGGGATCGCTGGTTGGTGCAGACTCGGAGGGCTGAAGGGCCTTTTTCTATGTTGTACCCCTAAACTAAACAAAAACTAAACTATTCATCTTGAGAGGCATGACCTCAGAATAAAGGGGTACCCATTTAGCATTGAGGTGATGAGAGAATCCATACAATCCAGTATGGATTGCTGGATGCAACATGGATTTGACTACTACAATAATCAGTGGCAAAAGCAAATAACAGCCTAGACAAGCATCATGAAGTACTTCCCGAAGATAGACACTAAATGCTAGAGTAACTCAGCTGGACAGGCAGCATCTCTGGAGAGAAGTAATGGGTGACGTTTCGGGATGAGACACTTCTTCAGTTACTCTAGCATTTTGTGTCTATCTTCGGTCTTTGGTTTAAACCAGCATTTGCACATGAAGTGTTTCCCCCTGCCCTCAAGCCCATCCTTGATGTGCAGTGCCAAAGGGTTTGGACCATATTGTCCACCAATGACTATATTACGTGCTGCACCTTTGTATAATGCAATCATTGCATTCAGTTGAATTTAAAACGTATCTTTTAAAATTGCATATGTAACCTACAAGTGCAGATATCATATCAGTATGATCGCAATGGGGAACAATGGGGCCAAAGATGGTTATAACAAGACCAAGTAATGTATTAACTATTTGCTTTAATTGAAACACTTCATTGTGCAACAGTCTATTTAATTGTTTAACGAAACACACTGATTGAGTTAAGAGTTGTTTTTTGGATAACCACTAATTATACAAGATTTATTGTTGATATTCAGTGGACTTGTGACTCTTTGTGATAAGAAAAGTAAGCCTGATGCTGACTCATCATTTCTAAGACAAAAATGTGCGCCACTGACGAAATACCATTATAGGTGTAAATTGGAGGAACAGCATCTCGTATTTCGCTTGGGCAGCTTACAACCCAGGGGTATGAATATTGATTTTTCTAACTGCAAATAAACCTTGCATTCCCTTTCTCCATCCCTCCCCCACCCAAGTTGTACCAGCTTCAAAGTCGTCTTGTTGAGTCTCATTGTCTGTACTCGTTCTCACCTAGGCCCACAGCTAACAATGGCCTGATTTCTTTATCATCGGTACTTTTTTGCAAATCTTTCATTCATTTGTTCGTATCTCTCGACATCACCGTCTATATTTCTCGTTTTCCTTTCCCCTGACTCCCGGTCTGAAGAAGGGTCTTGACCCAAAACGTCACCTATGCCTCTTCTCCAGAGATGCTGCCTGTCCCGCTGAGTTACTCCAGCACCTTGTGTCTATCTTTGGTTTTAACCAGCATCTGCAGTTCTTTCCTACACAGGTGATGAGTTAAGCAGCTCTCAAATCAACATGGCATGCTTTGTACCACAAGTGGGTGTGTGAGACAAAATTCCTCAGGGGAAGGTGTGAGATGCAAATGTATCTCTCACAGAAGGGAAGTAATATTAATCGGATGAGTTTATTAGGGAAGTATAACCAAGGCAATAAAACAATTGGAAGAGGGTAATAAAGGTTTAAATCGACGATCTACCAACAGTAGTAAATGAATTAGATCAGTAAGAATCATGCATTTTAATAGCCTTGTGTGTACCTTTGTTACTCCTGAATGGCATTTATTTTATAATGGTTTATTGGTGGTGTGCATGGTGTATGGTAATTAAAGAGAAAACAGTATACAAGTCTGAGTGGCATTCCATTCAGTAGTACTAAGAGGGGACGTGGGAATACATCCCCTCTAGATGTCAACTTATTTACATCGGCGAAACCAAGCGCAGGCTCAGCGATCGCTTCGCTGAACACCTGCGCTCAGTCCGCATTAATCAAACTGATCTCCCGGTGGCCGAGCACTTCAACTCCCCCTCCCATTCCAAGTCTGACCTTTCTGTCATGGGCCTCCTCCAGTGCCATAGTGAGGCCCACCGGAAATTGGAGGAACAGCACCTTATATTTCGCCTGGGCAGTTTGCAGCCCAGTGGTATGAACATCGACTTCTCACAACTTTAGATAGTTCCTCTGTCCCTCCCGTCCCCTCCTCCTTCCCAGATCTCCCTCTATCTTCCTGTCTCCACCTATATCCTTCCTTTGTCCCGCCCCCCTGACATCAGTCTGAAGAAGGGTCTCGACCCGAAACGTCACCCATTCCTTCTCTCCCGAGATGCTGCCTGACCTGCTGAGTTACTCCAGCATTTTGTGAATTAAAAACCTTTGATGTGGGAATAGGTTGCTTCAGTATATTTATGATATATGATATTTAGGGTCAAGACCCTCCTAATCCAGGAGCTCCCACTAACACTGGAGAGAAGGAATGGGTGACGTTTCGGGTCTCCCGAAACGTCACCCATTCCTTCTCTCCAGAGATGCTGCCTGTCCCGCTGAGTTACTCCAGAATTTTGTGTCCATCTTTGGTTTAAGCCAGCTTCTGCAGTTCCTTCCTACACACTCCCATTAACATGTTGTGATCCAGTTCCCATTCTCCCTTCCGTATGCCAGGGCCTTGATTCCTGTGGTCCCTTTTTATACACCGACGTCCCGTTTCACCACTCCCTTTACCCATGGAGCCCCAGTTCCTGAGCACTTGTTCATTCGCTAGGTTTCCAACACTGCTCTGCATTTCACACACCAGGACAATGATTCACATGCTCCATTTCATTCACGGGGGTCCTAATTCTTGCACTCCCCTTCATTCACTTAGGCCCTGTCTTCCTGTACTTCCCTGGAATGATAATTGAATACTTTATTGTCACATGTGACGAGTCACAGTGAAATTCTTTGCTTGCATACCCAAGGCATGCAAATAGTTGCCACATAAAGGGCGCTTACAAAGGCCGCATAAAGGTCCCCCATTGTACTCCAACCCTCCCAGGTTCACCAGTTCTGTTCCCATACTCACTTGAAACACTTCACTGCAAAATGTTTTATATAAATTAACTGTGTGTTGCAATTTCAATAGAATTATTGTCGAAGACTCCAGGTCTCCTCGACTCCTGGCTCAACCAAAGTCCTGAGCTTGCTGGATTATTGTACTTCCCACTATAAGTTAGATTTTATTGTTATTAGTTTATCGTCCTTGTACCAAAATACAGTGAAAAACTTTGCATGCTATTTAGTCAAATTATACCGTACATGAAGCCATGCACCAATGCAACATGTAGTACAAAGAGAAAAATAACCAGAGTGTAGAATGTAGTGTTGCAGTCATACAGCTATAGAGAAAGTGCAGATTAAAAAAAGTGTAAGGGCCACACTGAGGTAGGTTGAGAGATCGGGATTACATCCTTAGCTTATGAGAGAACCGTTTCTGTCGTCTCTTAACAGCAGGGAAGAAGCTGTTTCTGAATCTGGTGGTATGTTCGTTCAAGCTTTTGTTCTTTCTGGGAGAGGGTACAAGAGGGAATGACCACAGAGAATGATGTGAAGAGGGAATTAAAGTGCAGCCAGCTTTTTTGTGCTTTTTAGTTCAGCAGTTCAAAAACACAAAGTAGTGTGCTTGAACTCTCTCGAGGATAACCTCTCTTCGTCATAGGTCAAAGGATCATAACAGAGGTACCTCCATGGTCATTAAAACGTGGATGTAAGCAAGGACCTGTCAAAACAGGTTAGGATACATAAGAAAGGTTCACTTAACGTGTCGATAAGCAGACTATGGAACAGTCACAGCCAGAAAATAAGAGGATTGTTTTAACCTCTTCAGGAATGCAGTTAAGGTGAGGGATCCGATGGTCACCAGAATAAATGTGAGAACTGATAACAGTCCTGTCCGATACTAATGACCAAATGAGGGATGTGGTTAATAATTGAGCATTACTGAATCAAAGTGAAGCTTTGTTATGCTTGAATAGTGACCGGAGGCAGGTATGTGAGGATCAGAGGTGGCTGATCATACACAGTTTCCTTCGGATTACTTACGAGATATTAACTGACCCACTGTACACTAGTGGAAGCATTGTACCTCATCTCCAAAACGTGATTGAAGATGCTGGGCTTTGCACCCTTGAGGTGATCATGCTTCCCTCCCTCCCACCACTGAAAGGGCGATCTAGTATGTGTGTGCAAAGCATGGCTTTTGTGTTAATGTGAGCACAGGTTCCATGCAGTGGACTCAAGGTTAGGTCCCCAATTGACTTGGGCACAGACCCATGTGAGTGTTTTATAACATTTAAAATTAATGCCCATCTTATGAGCTGGTTACACAAGGAACTGCAGATGTCTGTCCTGTCTGAAGAAGGATCCTAACCTGAAATGTCACCTGTCGAGTCTGCAGAAACGTTCCAATCTGAAACGTCACCTAGTGCGAGTGAAGAAGCGTCCCAACCCAAAATGTCACCCATCGTCGAGTCTGAAGAATGGGCCCAACCCAAAATGGCACCTACTGTTCAGTTTGAAGAAGCATCCCAATCCCAAATGCCACCAATCCATGTCCACCATAGATGCTGCCTGACCCACTGAGTTACTCCAGCACTTTGTATGTGTGTTTATTATTACCAGCTGGTAAAGGTATTTCTGCATCTTTCACAGCTACCGAAGGCCACAGTGAATTTGCGGGTAAATGAGGGATTGCTAATCTGGCTGCAGACCCAGTTGCTATCTGTACCACGGATTCCACAGAATTAAAGACCAGTGAGATGCCTGGACCACATGAGGAGGTTCTTGTGTTCCTTGTACTACTGTGACCTCCACTTAAAAAGTACTTAATTGACTATAAAGTACTTTGAGGTTCCCAGAAAGGAATCAAAATACCTAGTATAAGAAAATAACTGCAGATGCTGGTACAAATCGAAGGTATTTATTCACAAAATGCTGGAGTAACTCAGCAGGTCAGGCAGCATCTAGGGAGAGAAGGAATGGGTGACGTTTCGGGTCGAGACCCTTCTTCAGACCTAAATACCTATCAAAATACCTAAACAGTTATGTTGTTCTCTCTTTCATTCTTTGCTAATCCTATGCCTCAATTATAAAATGTCTGAATTGTCGGATTGAATGGAATGTAAATCTTCATCATCTGCAATTTGAACTCAAGCTAACTCATTTGTGCCTTTCTGTTCTCTTCCCAAGAATAAGTTCAGGTTTCAGTTCAGGAATGTTCACCAGGCTATTCTTGCACAAGTCTTCTCGAAAGGCCTTCTCCTGCACCTATTTTCTATTGTCTATTGTCTAGTGTCTTTTCATTGTATAGCTTTTGTTGCCCCCATTGTGTTCTGAATAATTGCTTAAGTGATGGCCATCAATCAGTTACTGCCCATTCGTCCCCTTGCATTTCCTGTTGGGGAGACTCAAAGCATAATCGTTAGCTGCCCTCCTGCCCACTTCCACTTTGCACCTTGTCCAGAGCTGGCTTATGAAATGCAAGATGCTTGCGCCACTATTGTACTGCAGTAACTGCGGCACGGTGGCGCAGCAGTAGAGTTGCTGCCTTACAGCGAATGCAGCGCCGGAGATTCAGGTACGATCCTGACTACGGGCGCCGTCTGTACGGAGTTTGTACGTTCTCCCCGTGACCTGCGTGGGTTTTCTCCAAGATCTTCGGTTTCCTCCCACACTCCAAAGACGTACAGGTTTGTAGGTTAATTGGCTGGGCAAATGTAAAAATTGTCCCTGGTGGATGTAGGATAGTGTTAGTGTGCGGGGATCGCTGGGCGGTGCGGACCCGGTGGGCCAAAGGGCCTGTTTCTGCGCTGTATCTCTAAATCTAAAAAAAAATCTAAAAGGACAACTAGGTAAAATGTCATGTATCTGTGAATGGTTCGATTGTAATCATGTATTGTCTTTCCGCATACACTGGTTAGCATTCAACAAATGCTTTTCACTGCACCTCGGTACACGTGACAATAAACAAGAAATGAAAGGTCATGGAGGTTTACCAGAATGCTGAAGGGAACAAAGTGCTGGAGTAATTCAGCAGGTTAGACAGCATCTCTGGAGAACATGGATAGGTGGCGTTTTGGGGTATAGACATGTGACCACCCAAAACGTAACCGATTCATATTCTCCAGAGATGCTGCCTGACCCGTTGAGTTACTCCAGCATTTGCATCGTTTTATGTAAAGCAACATCTGTGGTTCCTTGTTTTTACAACAATGCTTGTAAGAAGGCGGCACGGTAGCACAGCGGTAGAGTTGCTGCCTTACAGCGAATGCAGCGCCGGAGACTCAGGTTCGATCCTGACTACGGGTGCTGCACTGTAAGGAGTTTGTACGTTCTCCCCGTGACCTGCGTGGGTTTTCTCCGAGATCTTCGGTTTCCTCCCACACTCCAAAGACGTACAGGTATGTAGGTTAATTGGCTGGGTAAATGTAAAAATTGTCCCTAGTGGGTGTAGGATAGTGTTAATGTGCGGGGATCGCTGGGCGGCACGGACTTGGAGGGCCGAAAAGGCCTGTTTCCGGCTGTATATATATGATATGATATGATATGATAATGCTGCCTGGATAAAATTAAACTCCTGTTTAATTGTAACGTGCAGGTTCAGGAACAGCTTCTTCCGCACTATCATCAGCTATTAAACACTACAACATCCAAATAGCCTCCAAACTAAATAGACTTGGGGGACATTATTGTGCACTATTATTGTCTATTTATTAGTCTGGGTTTTTTTGTACTTTTGAACTTATATTGAACTTAAAAAAATTATTATTGGTTTTACAGGGTACTATGTTCACATCGCAGGTATTTATTCACAAAATGCTGGAGTAACTCAGCAGGTCAGGCAGCATCTCGGGATAGAAGGAATGGGTGACGTTTCGGGTCGAGACTTTTCTTCAGCCTGAAGAAGGGTCTCGACCCGAAACGTCACCCATTCCTTCTCTCCTGAGATGCTGCCTGACCTGCTGAGTTACTCCAGCATTTTGTGAATAAATACCTTCGATTTGTACCAGCATCTGCAGTTATTATTTTATACTACCATGTTCACATATTCTGTTGTGCTGCTGCAAGTAAGAATTTCATTGTTCCGGTTTGGTACCTATGACAATAAAACTCTTGACTCTTGCACGTGTAGGTTTTCTTATGAGGAAAGGTTAGACAGGCTAGGCTTGCAGCTGCTGGAGTTTGGAAGGGTGAGTGAGAACAATTAAAATAGAGAAGTTCCTAAGAGATCTTGAAGTTGGATATGGACAGAATCTAGAATTAGGGGTCACTGCCTAAAAAATAATGCGTTGTCCATTTAAATTATAGGTGAGATTGTGTTTTCTCTCTTGAAGGATTGTGAAGGTATGAATATTGACTTATCTAACATCATGACCCTTGCTTTCCCTCTCTCTCCACCCCTCCTCCTCCCCATTCCTAGTTCTCCAACCAGTCTGCCTGTCCCCTTGATTACATTCTATCTCTGTATGCTTCGTAGTCACCTTCTCTTAGCTAACGATGATCTATTCTACATTTTCCTGGATCTGCATCCACTTCATTCTCAAACCTTACACTTCCTTATCTCGGTGTCTCCCTCTCCCCTATATCTCTCTACATCACCGTCTATATCTCTTGTTTCTATTTCTGGACAACGCATTATTTTTAGGCAGTGACCCCTAATTCTAGATTCTGTCCATATCCAACTTCAAGATCTCTTCGGAACTTCTCTATTTTAATTGTTTCTATTTCCCCTGACTCTCAGTCTGAAGAAGGGTCTCAACCTGAAACATCACCCATTCCTTCTATCCGGAGAAGCTGCCTGTCCCGCTGAGTTACTCCAGCATTTTGTGTCTATCTTCAGTGAATCTTTGGAACTCTCGTACACGAAGACAAAAGCAGAGTCTTTGAATGTCTTTTACACAGAGGTAGGTAGATTAAAGGTTACCGGGTGGCAAGATGGAGCCGAGGTTATAACCAGCCTAGCATTGATCTTGGCTTGAGGGGCCACTGTAATAACTCCTGCTTGAATGGACATAGAGGAAATACAGGAAACATCAGATGCTGGCATTTTGAGTAAAAAACAATGTGACGGGGCCCATTCCTTACACAGATGCTGTCTGACCTGCTGAGTTCTTCCAGCACTTTGTGTCTTACTTAATACCATGCCACTATGAATCTGGCAGCACCTGTGGAGGGAATGAATGGATGGCATTTTGAGTTGGAACCCTTCGTCAATGAATGTTCATAATCCCCTTTATTATAATTCCCTCTGCATTACACTCCAGGGTCTGTTGTTGTACTTTCCTTAATTTGCACATTTTACTGACCATAATAAAAAATCTCATCCAATTATTGAGGGGCAGAATACATGATTATCATTTAATGCCGATGTCTTTATCCCCGGAGTGGGAAGCCACAGTTAGGATGTGGATTATTTATCTGGCCTTGAAATGTGGGCATTGCTGTTGAGGCCAACATTTACAGCTCATTTCTCATTGCAATGCTCCCAATGGTTCACCAAAGGGCCAGCCATGCTCTTGTAGGGACTAGTTCCCAAATACAGGCCAACGTTGACAAGGGCAGCAAGTCTCCTTCCATGGCAAAGTAACATTATTTAGACAATCTACTATTTTCGTGTTTACCATTATTGATGCTCACATTTGAGTCAAGGTATACTTACGTATTTACATTTCTCCAACCCAGAGGCGAGATACAAAGCTGTGTCTTAGGATCAACAGCCGAGGAACTACAGGTTTTATCTTGTACCAATCATGCCTGCATGTTTCAGAGAGACACTCACACATGGCCTCCTTGTCGAAATACTTTGAAAAGCAATGGCGGTTCTTTTGTGACTCACCTCCAATGACGTAGTAACTATCATAATTGTACATTTGTAATAAAAACCCCTAAACTCAGATCCTGGGGGGACAGGGCTTTCTCCATCGCTGCTCCCACCCTATGGAACTCACTACCCCAAACCGTCAGAGACTCCTCCTCACTCACCACATTCAAAACATCACTGAAGTCTCACCTGTTCAGCACTGCCTTCAACCACTGAAGGTCATCTCACCTTCTGTCTCCTTTCTCTGTTCGTTTACTTATTTATCTATCTATTTATTCACTTCCCTATGTTCTTTAAATCCCTGTAAAGCGTCTTTGAGTGTATGAAAAGCGCTATATAAATGTAATACATTATTATTATTATTATTAAACAGCAGCAAGTGAACTGAAAACTGAAATACTGGCTGACTCCAGAAATAGTTCACTTGGTCAACACCATTCTTATACTTAAAGCAGAAGTTACAAATACAAAATTGTATCCTTTTTGCAATGCAGTTCCATTACTACATTTCCTTCATTTTATTTGTCACTTTTGCAAACTTGCGAGGTTGAAAATGCTTTGGAAGGTATTTCCAGCGAAATAAAAAGACGCACCAAAGATTAGGAAGGTTGGCCAGTATGAACGGATAAGAGGAAAAACATTTTCAGTCAGAGAGTTTGTAAATCTGTGGAATTCTCTGCCTCAGAAGACAGTGGAGGCCAATTCTCTGGATTCTTTCAAGAGAGAGCTAGATAGAGCTCTTAAAGATAGCAGAGTCAGGGGGTATGGGGAGAAGGCAGGAATGGGGTACTGATTGTGCATGATCAGCCATGATCACGGTGAATGGAGGTGCTGGCTCGAAGGGCCGAATGGCCTACTCCTGTCTATTGGCAGAAGGACAAGTTTATAAAATGGATAAACAAGCCAGAGTGGCAAAGACTGCTTCTGAAGCTGTGGTGGTGTCCAGGTCAGAATATGGCTATGGCCATTTATGGTTGTTGTGTGAATGTGGTCAGTGAATGTGTAGACGAGCCAAGATGGCAGCTCTCTGCCGTGTTTGCCAAATTCTTATAGCACAAGTGAACCCAACAACACAGAAAATGGATGTTAGCGAGGTGATACCACATGTGCTTCATAAATGGTTATATCTATAAGCCACAACTTTCTGACATATATTGCTTTCTTTATTTTCCTCCAGTGTTGTTGATCCAAATAATCTTCTGAGTGAAATCTTCCCTATTTCAAGTTGTACACTAGTTTAGATTTCTTTGAAGTCTGGGACATCTGCTCTTTTTCCTCTGAAGGGTAAGCGAGGCTGATCTGCTCTGGACCCAGCACATTGATGCGTCCGTAAAGAAAGCCCATCAATGCTCGACTTCCTTAGAAGATTGAAGAGATGTTGACGAATATTCTCTTGAACTGCCACGGGTGTACATTGGGGAGCATATTGACTGGTTGCATCACGGCCTGGTTTGGCTCGAACCCCCAGGAATGAAGGCGATTACAAAAGTGGTGGTACACGGGCACTGACCTCCCCACCATCGAAGGGATCTACAGGAGGCGCTGCCTCAAAAAGGCAGCCAGCATCATCAGAGACCCACACCACCCTGGCCACGCTCTCATTTCATTTCTGCCATCGGAAAGAAAGTGTCCCGTCCCCCTGACATCAGTCTGAAGAAGGGTCTCGACCCGAAACGTCACCCATTCCTTCTCTCCCGAGATGCTGCCTGACCTGCTGCTGAGTTACTCCAGCATTTTGTGAATAAAAACCTTCGGAAAGAAAGTGTAGCAGTCTGTAGCGGTGACATCCAGGTCGAGGAACAGCTTCTTCCCAACAACCATTAGGTTATTGAACACTCCGAGCTCCAACTGAACTCCAAATTACCAACTGTCTGGGTTGCACCAGGGACTTTGGGCGTTGTTTTGCTTTGCATTGCACAATATTGCTTATTTTATTAATTGAACTTATTTTGTGGTCCGTTTATTATATAATGTATTAAGTACTGTGAATACAAACTGTGTGCTGTCTCAAGTACTCCTTTCATTGTTCCGTGTCGATACATACGACAATAAAACGCTCTTGACTGTGGGAATTCTTGACACGCCACATTGAGCTGACCATCGGTTCCTCTGATGAAGGCTGATAGGATGTCCATTTGCTGCCATATATACAGGTAACTTCTCAACATAAACCTTTGAGAGAAATTGTGGCATTGCTATAGAAGATCTCGGGAATCATGGTAGAAAGCTGATAGGAACCGATTTCCTCTCCTCATTAAGCTCACGTAACTTCCATTTGTTTCTTTTTCAATGGTGCAATGGTACTTTATTGTAACATGTACTCAGTCACAGTGAAATTCCTTTTTTTTGCATACAGTTCAGTAAAGATCTTACTATACACAAGCATATTTAAGTACAAGAGTGCAATAATAGTAGATTACACTGAGGCAGTACTCAAGAGTCATCACGTTTCCAGCACCATCTTGTATCCTTCAAAGTTCGAGTTTTAACGTGGCTTTAAACAAGTGTTCTCTGCTCGGGAACATGTAAAACGTCTGATTTTAAAAAATAACCTATTAAAGTTTGTTTTTCTGCGTAAATTCTGTACCTCTACTCCTGAAAGCTTTGCTCGACTGTATTCTGCAGGGGCTGGGTACATGTTAGAATGCGGACTGGTCATGTGGTAATCCGAGCAGTAAGATTAACAGGCCGTGTCACTGCAAGTTTGGGGGGGACTACGGATGAAGCTGATCCTATGGAAGTCCAGAACCAGGGGTCACAGCTTAAGGATAAGGGGGAAGTCTTTTAGGACCAAGGTGAGAAAACATTTCTTCACACAGAGAGTGGTGAGTCTGTGGAATTCTCTGCCACAGAAGGTAGTTGAGACCAGTTCATCGGCTATATTTAAGAGGGAGTTAGATGTGGCCCTTGTGGCTAAAGGGATCAGTGGGTATGGAGAAAAGGCAGGTACAGGTTACTGAGCTGGATGATCAGCCATGATCATACTGAATGGCGGTGCAGGCTCGAAGGGCCGAATGGCCTACTCCTGCACCTATTTTCTATGTTTCTATTCAGGCCAAAGCAGAGATTTTGAGCATAGGGCGCCAGGAGCTATCAGATCCTGTGAACTCGGTTTATTTTCCCTGTGCCTAACCAGCGGGAAACAAACCTACCGACAATACTTCGATAAAGGATTAAACAGACAACACGATTAAGAGGCCAAAAAAGCAGAAACAAGGGACCGCAGATGCTGGTTTACAAAAACGACACATAGTGCTGGGGTAACTCAGCGGGTCAGGCAATATCCCTGGAAAACATGGATAGATGACCCTTCGTCAGACACCACCTATTCATGTTCTCCCCAGATGCTGCCTGAGTTTTGAGTAACCTGTGTTACTGAGCACTGAGTTACACCAGCACTTTGTGTCATTTGTGGAACATCGAGCAAACAACGCTCGTATCATCTTATGGTTTCAAACAGCTATGCTCCAAGGCAAAAATCTTTATTGGAATAAGGCCAATTTCAAATAAGGCCCGAGGAAACTGGAATTAAAAGTTGGCAAGCAAATTTGTAATTCAACAACGGAAAACTTTTAAAGTGGTGATGATTCAGTTACAAACAATGTGCATTTGATAAAGAAGGGTAGGGAGATTAAAGCTAAAGCTCATGGAAAGATCAATAATAAGCAAAACCAGCGTTGCTGGTAGAACTCACAGTCAGCCAACAAGATCCTTCCCCATTCAGTGCTGGTTTCACAACTGACAAGGACACAATGTGCTGGTGCTGGTTTAAACTGAAGATGGACACAAAAAGCTGGAGTAACTCAGAACAAGCAGCATCTCCAGAGAGAAGGAATGGGTGACTTTTCGGGCCGAGACCCTTCTTCAGACGGCTGTTTTGGGCCGAGACCCTTCTTCAAACTGGTGCCTGAAAGGACACTATGCTGGAGTAACTCAGCGGGTCAGGCAGCATCGCTGGAGAACATGGATAGGTGATGTTTTGAATCAGGACCCTTCAGACCTGTAATGTCGCCTATCCGTGTTCTCCACAGAGGTTGCCTGGCCTGCTGAGTTACTCCAGTGCTTTGTGTCTTCTTTTTTGTAAACCAGCACCTGCAGTTCCTTATTTCTCCTTTTCAAAACCGACACCTCTCCGCACTCTCCCTAGTTCTGAGTAATGGTCAATGACCAGAAACATTATCTGGTTTCTCTTTTTCGCAGGTGCTGCTTGACTGGCTGAGTTCTTCCAGCATTTCAACTTTTGTTCCAGATTCCAGCATCTGGAGTGTTTTGTTAAGAGTAAAGAGCATATGGCAGACACCAGGATTTTATTGTTAGTGAACTCATGGCTGACTACAGAGAGACAAAGGCAGAGCATTACTAAATTCTGATAAAAAGCATACTAAGAAATCTAAAAAATAATCTCTCGGTATGTGAGCAATAGGAATGTACGTGGAGAGGGAACCAATGATGTGTTATCTAGTAGATCTGTTACTATTCAACAGCTGCATTCCCATGAAACTTCGTGTTATAAAAAATCATGTTATAAAATCATTGTTAAATGGGGAAAAAAGGGTTAGATTCAAGAGAGTTTCAGATTCTTAATGACAATCTTTAGTGCAGGGTATTCAAAAAATATTAATACCAATAAGTTTATTATTGTTACGGAAAGCTAAGAATATTAAAGACTGTATGTTACATTGTCTAACAGATGTATCATTCACAAGTGACAATAGAACCAATTGCTTAACAATTTCAATTACTACCGACTGTGAAACTGACAGACTGTGTTCTCTAGAGACAATGGTGTCTGATTACTGGAAGGAGAACATGGAAACAGTTTTCTCCCACACTGTTCTTTCCCAAAACAGCTGTTTTTTTCCCTATGTGCTAAGTTCTAAAGTAACTTTTAAATGGTTCTCAAATTCTTGCTAGCTAATCAATTCGGCCTGTGTAATGTAACAACGTAGGCTAAGTCATCGTTCATGTTATATTCAATATGCATTATGGAAACAATTTTTAGAGCAGAAATATGGACTTCCAAAAGGCATTTGATAAGGTGCCTCATAAGAGGCTTGTTATTAAAATCTGAAGTCATAGAATAAACGGGATGAACACAGCATAAGGGAAACAAGGGGATTTTTTTTTCAGAATGGAGGGATGTGTATAGTGGAACTCATTGTGGTGGAACACATTGTGGTGGAGGCAGATACAATAGTGGCATTTAAGAGCCTTTCAGATAGCACAGTAGTGCAGGGAATAGAGGGATATGGATCATGAACAAGCAGATGAGGTGACTTTAACTTGGCATCATATGTAGCACAAACATTGTGGGCTGAAGGGCCTGTCCCTGTTCTATACTGTTCTATTTTATGTATAATCATAAATACAAGCAGATCAGATCAAGAGAAACCAGTGAATAGAGCTGGTGCCGGCTTGATGGACGAATGGCCATCTTTTGACCTCTAACCAGTTTGCAAGAGGAGGCTCTGTACGAGGATAACTGCTGACATGGACTGATGGAGCCAAATAGACTGCATCTCCGAAGATAGGCACAAAATGATAGAGTAACTCAGCAGGACAGGCAGTATCTCTGGAGAGAAGGAATGGGTGACGTTTCGGGTCGAGACCCTTCTTCAGGTCCGAAGAAGGGTCTCGACCCGAAACGTGAGTCTGAAGAAGGTTCTCTACCTGAAACGTCACCCATTCCTTCTCTCTAGAGATGTTGCATGTCCCGCTGAGTTACTCCTGCATTTTATGTCCATCTTTGGTGTAAACCAGCATCTGCAGTTCCTTCTTACACATTTATCCTGTATCTCCGCCGTATATCCTTTGAAATGTGCTTTGAGATGTTTTGCTTGAAGGCGAGGTATTAAGGCACAAGCATAGGTGCAGGAGACTGTCCGTGGTGCTGATCAACCTCTAGGTGCCACCATTGCAGTTACGTGCAATGTCAGATGAGAGCCGTCTGCCTTTACAAATCATGATCGATAGCCTAAGAAAATAACTGCAGATGCTGGAACAAATCGATTTATTCACAAAATGCTGGAGTAACTCAGCAGGTCAGGCAGCATCTCGGGAGAGAAGGAATGGGTGACGTTTCGGGTCGAGACCCTTCTTCAGACTGATGTCGGGGGTGGGACAAAGGAAGGATATAGGTGGAGACAGGAAGATAGAGGGAGATCTGGGAAGGAGGAGGGGAAGGGAGGGACAGAGGAGCTATCTGAAGTTGGAGAAGTCGACGTTCATACCACCGGGCTGCAAACTGCCCAGGCGAAATATGAGGTGCTGCTCCTCCAATTTCCGGCGGGCCTCACTATGGCACTGGAGGAGGCCCATGACAGAGATGTCAGACTGGGAATGGGAGGGGGAGTTAAAGTGCTGGGCCACCGGGAGAGCAGTTGCGTTAATGCGGACCGAGCGCAGGTGTTCAGCGAAGCGATCGCCGAGCCTGCGCTTGGTTTCGCCGATATAAATAAGTTGACATCTAGAGCAGCGGATGCAATAGATGAGGTTGGAGGAGGTGCAGGTGCATGATCGATAGCCTGCCTGTTCCCTTCCTCTAGTTTGCTTCATTCGAATCCTGTGACTGCCCCATTGCATTTAGTGCGGTTAAATTCACCAGCCATTTCTTAGGAAGTTTGAGCCGCGAACACCAGAATACCTATTTAGCACAATTTTTAGGAATAAAGTGAAACTTACCACAGATTTTCAATGTTCTGCTATTTCTTGTTCAACTTGGAATCTGATGAGGAAGCAAAGTCACATAGCAGACACAATTAAGACCAGCAACTTTTCCTCTTTTTGCATTTTCGCAGCATTCAAATATTTTGTTGTTGTTAGATTCTTTGCATAATCCACTTTTTTTACATTATTGCAATGTTTGTCTTATAGGCAAGTGGCAAAGGATTGAAGAAGGCTGTTTGATTTGCTTCTGGGATAATCCCACCCAAAATCTAAACATTAATGACAGTGATGGAAATGGGGTTTAGGGACCAGGGGTACTCTAAGGTTCGTGAGGCTGAGGTTGGGAAGGAAGGGGGGGATTTTTTTATGTGCGGTCATACCCATGTAAAAGGACAAGAATGTATAACTTGTTTATTGTGTATTTATAATATAGTTTATTGTGTATTATATGTCATAGCTGCTTTCTGGCATCTCTCTCTCTCTCTCTTTCTCTGTTTACATTACAAAATGTTCCATAATGGTATATAATCTCCATTTATTTCTCCCCACCTCCTCTTTCTTTCTGCATGCCATTTCTTTAGCACGCCTTCTGCCACTAAGAAGCCATGTCCTCACATATTCTTCGGGGTTGAATTTTGACAGAGGAGGTCCCACCAACTTAATAAATAGAAGAGTTGAGAGATGAACAGTTTGAAGTCTTGCACGTTGTGGTGACATGCAGAAACTCATTTCACATTCTGCTGTTGATACCGGAATTGTATTTACAGCCGTTACCAGCTGCTGAAAATCTGCAGAAACTATCTTCCCTTTAGATTCCATGAATTCTCTGAAGGCTCTGACACAAAGCCGACCATTTAAGCCAAATTGTTCTGCCCTTTCTTCTACATCATTATCCCCAAAGGTAAAAAGTGAATCTTCTGGAATATTGTTAATATCTAAATATTTCGACTTGTTAATTAACTTTTTACATTTATCATTGGAAGCTGGTGTACATGAACAGTAAGCTTTCTCTAGGGAGAGTGAGCAGCTCGACCATTGACATCAGCCGTTTTCGCAAGAACTTATTCAATGTATTTGTGCACTAGAAACCTCACATGCTCCACTAAATCACAAGCACACTGTGTGGGTGGGTTTCCACCATTTATCTGCCAAGATTGTGTCATTTTGATTGAATGAACACTGGATGAAATTTCCTGCTCATCAAGAGCGAAATGACCATGAAATACTTACTCTGCAAACGTAGTGAGCGACATTTAAAACATCCCAATATAATACAGTTTGGATAAGGATTACCAATACTGCTATCACTAGTATTCGGCGATAGAGTAAACCCTCATTATAATGTATTGGTTGTGGGGCAGGTGGGAGGAAAGAACGGTCTCCGTTATTGCCGACTGTCCGCTGTAACTGAGTACGGGTTTTTCCCCCATTGACATCGCTGTCGGGGCAACGGATCAGAATCCTGGAGCCCCATCACTGAGAGCCCAGTGGGACCTCCCTCAGCACAGCGGCCCAAGATGGACGCCCAGCACTAGATTGTCCAGCGCTGCTGGGGAAGGGCAATAACCACTACTCCTGTTGCTTATTCCCACAATCTACTGCAGCAACATTGTGATCAGTTCTGTTTAGCCACGAACGCTGCGTATTGATGAATTAATGTCCCATCTGCAGCACAGTTTATTTGCTGTTATCTTGTCATTATCAGCATCGGCTTTTAGCTTAGTTGTCAATTAATTCATAGCCTCGGGTTTATCATTCCAAATGTTTCCTTATCAGCCAGGAATTATTGAAACTCAATATAACAAAATAAAACAATCCAAGGTTCGTTAAGGATATAGAAATTACTGGAAGCACACCACAGGCCAGGCAGCATCTTGGAAAGAGAAACAGAGTTAAACTTTTAAGTCAAAGATTCAGTTCAGAATAGATGATTCCTTTGTTAGCAATTAATTGGACAAGTTCCTGCATGGGAGACAGGTCCCGAAGGCTAAAGCATAATAGATCCGAGAATCCCAATGTGAAATGTCAACTATCCTTTTTCTCCAGAGATGCTGCCAAAGCCGCTGAGTTACTCCAGCACTTTGTGTCTACCTCAGATAGAAACATAGAAAATAGGTGCAGGAGTAGGCCATTCGGCCCTTCTGAGACACGTTGGCAACCTGGATGCAAGCTTTAGGCTGGAAAAAACTATTGGTGCTACTTATTTAATTTTCTACCCCTTCCATTCTAATTTAACTGAAACAACTGAGGCACAGCGGCAGAGAGGCACAGCAGCAAATAAAATAACGTGGAATAATAAAATCACGTGACTTTACCTGAGCCCGTGCTCACGGTCCGGTCGCCCTGACAGTGAGTTTAAGAAATTCCCCCTTGAATTTTATTCAAAGGAATGCGGTGTCATTAATACATGGTCAAAACACAATCACATTTACTGAGGAATATGGATCGATGTATTGATAACACATTGTATAACTACTACCTGTTAACTACTGGCTGTTAACAAGTGCTAACGGTGGCAGTTAACAAATCGTTTTCGTCTGAGTTGAATAAAGTGATAAACGACTCGAATCCTTCTGCAGTACTCATTAAACCCCAGCTGGAAATTGAAAACTAGGGGAACACCGCCCCCCTGCGTACCCCCCCATTTCCATCACTGATTAATGTAATAGATGAGGTTCACCTGCACCTCCTCCAACCTCATCTATTGCATCCGCTGCTCTAGATGCCAACTTATTTATATCGGCGAAACCAAGCGCAGGCTCGGCGATCGCTTCGCTGAACACCTGCGCTCGGTCCGCATTAACAAAACTGATCTCCCGGTGGCCCAGCACTTTAACTCCCCCTCCCATTCCCAGTCTGACCTCTCTGTCATGGGCCTCCTCCAGTGCCATAGTGAGGCCCGCCGGAAATTGGAGGAGCAGCACCTCATATTTCGCCTGGGCAGTTTGCAGCCCGGTGGTATGAACGTCGACTTCTCCAACTTCAGATAGCTCCTCTGTCCCTCCCTTCCCCTCCTCCTTCCCAGATCTCCCTCTATCTTCCTGTCTCCACCTATATCCTTCCTTTGCCCCACCCCCGACATCAGTCTGAAGAAGGGTCTCGACCCGAAACGTCACCCATTCCTTCTCTCCCGAGATGCTGCCTGACCTGCTGAGTTACTCCAGCATTTTGTGAATAAACTGATTAATGTATGCTTTGCAGATTCGGTTGCCGGCTGGGAAGAAACTGTCCCTGAATCTGGAGGTCTGCATTTTCAAACTTCTGTACCTATTGCGTGATGGGAGAGGGGAGAAGAGGGAGTGACCGGGGCTGAGTCTGGTCCTTGGTTATGCTGGAGATAGACACAAAAAGCTGGAGTAACACAACGGGTCAGGCAGAATCTCTGGACAAAAGGAATAGGTGACGTTTCGGGTCGAAACCTTTCTTCAGACTGGTTATGCTGGTGGCCTTGCCTAGGCGGCATCGAGTACCAATCTCCCATTGACCAGCACTTTGTTTGTAGTCATCAGTACATTAGCAAGTTAATGTTTCAGGAGTTTCTACCTCCACAACCACCTCAGCCAATTTATTCCAAACTCCAACCATTCTCCAGACGAAAAGATACTTCCTTATTCCCTCTCTTACACCTAACATTAATTCCAGTTATAAGCACCTCTGCTGTGGGGAAGAGTTTACCTCTCTCTACCCTAACTGTGCTTCTTATAATGTTGTAACCTGCTATCAGTTCCCGTTAGCGTCATCCTTCCAAGTTGTTTTACATGTCATATTGCTTAGTACGGGTGTCAGGGATTCTCGGGAGAAGGCAGGAGAATGGGGTAGGAGGGAGAGGTAGACCAGCCATGATTGGACGGAGTAGACTTGATGGACCGAATGGCCTAATTCTGCTCCTATCCCTTGCAAGTTGATTACAGTGCATAATTAAGAGTTAGAGTTCTGGAACTATACAATACAATATATCTTTATTGTCATTGTACCCAGGGGTACAACGAGATTGGGAATGGTTAGAGCTAAAGTTAGTATCTCTAATCAAATAAGAGTGAGAAATAAATAGAGCAAAGACTGGGAGATAACTACAAATCAAAATAGGTGAAATGTAATGTTAAATTAATCACCACAAGTTGTAAATAATGGAAAAGACATTGGGTTGATGAAAAGAAATAAGTTAAAGTTTTAATTTCCCTTTTTTTAATACCTCCAACAACAATTCATAGATGAACAAATAAGAGGACGGTTGTGTGCTAATGTTTCAGTGCAAAAGAGTTTGGCAATATTTAACTGGTATCACATTTTAAAAGTAGGCTTGCTTTTGTAATCAGTTGGTGTAACAATTCACAGTGTTTGCTTAGTTTCAACATTGCAAACATTGCAACAGAGAGGAAAACATAAAGTGCTTGAGTAACTCAGCAGGTCAGGCAGCATCTGTGAAGGGAATGGATAGGCTGAAAGAGCTAATGGCTATTAACTTTGCATGATGGGATGCTTGACCATTGTCTGCAAACCTGCTTGTATGCTTTTGGGGCTTCTATATTGTTGAAAGTGGAGGAATGCTAATTGCTCGTAAGGATGTGTCTGATAACTGAAACTTACAATCCTTGGAAACCACAGAAATAATAAAATTGTAGAATGAATGAACAGGATGAGCCTGAACTTTGGGTCCTGAATAGCTGATGTTTGCAATATTGCACCAGGCAGGATGCAACTATGTGATTCCTAAAGCTTTTATGCCAGGCTCTGATAGTATATCCTGTTATGCCTGGGAAGAATGCCTGGGAAAGACGATGGACAATGCTTTCGCTGAAATTAGGATGTGGTTAACTGTTAACTACTTGTGGGAGTGTGTAAACAAGACCTTCTGTGGTATGATACGGATCCTTACCTTCGACTAATGACTTATTGTGTGGAATATTTCATGACTGTAGGGTGACAAGTATATTGTGTTCGATACAATTTGTTATTGATTTGAAGGAAATGTTGCGTTAAACATTCTTGCAGCAAATTCTGTATAACAATGCTGCGAAAATACTGTATCTTTGAGTGGAAACACGGGGAGTGCTGAGTATGGTTGTACAAGAGAGTTAGATAGAGCTCTTAATGACAGCGGAGTCAGGGGATATGGGGAGAAGGCAGGAACGGGGTACTGATTGTGCATGATCGGCCATGATCACAGTGAATGGCGGCACTGGCTCGAAGGGCTGAATGGCCAACTCCTGCACCTATTGTCTACACCCTTTGCACTAGTCCCCCCCACTCTCGTCTGACGATAATTAAAGCTTCGCTTGGTTTACCTTTAACTGTTTGTGTTGTCTGTTTTAAGAAACGAACTTTAACATGGCGATGTTTTGATTTGGGACCATTCTTCAAGACCTGAAACGTCACCTAACTGTTTCCTCCAGAGATGCTGCCTGACCCATTGAATTCTAGAACTTCTAGACGCCTAGAACTTTTTTGTTTTGCTCATGATTCCAGCATCGGCAGTTCTTCGTGTCTATAACATAGCAAGTATGAGGTTATGGGGAGAAGGCAGGAGAATGGAGGGAGAGATAGATCAGCCATGATTGAATGGCGGAGTAGACTTGCTGGTCCATTTGGCCTATTTCTGCTCCTATCACTTATGATCTAGTATGCCTTTCAGTGGCTGAGCGGGCAGCAGAGTGCTGAAACATGAAGACCATCCATTTCACAGTGTCTTCTGTCTCTGCCCTGAAGTTGTTGAACAATTAATGCTTTAACCTGAGCAAACTTGGCAGAATTTAGGGCGTGATTCTTTAACAAACATTCTTCATTGATTTTTGGATGGGATGAAACCAATACATATTTTTTAATTATGCAGATAATTACCTTATGAGGTACATGTAAATCCTTTGTTTATAATGAAAGATGTCATCTTAAAGAAGGAGATATAACTACTTCCTTCTCCTGAATTATTCACTGAATTGATTGGCAATGGCCAAAGCAAGTTTAGACTGGAGACGCAAGACAATGGAGATACTTGAATCTTGAGCAAAACACAATGTGCTGGAAGAACTTCAGTCTGAAGAAGGGTCCCCATCCATATTCCCCAGAGATGCTGCCTGACCCACTGAGTTGCTCCAGGACTTTGTGTCCTCATCTTTGAACCAGTAATGAAGTTGTGTAGGCAGGAACTGCAGATGCTGGTTTACACCAAAGATAGACACAAAATGCTGGAGTAACTCAGCAGGTCAGGCAGCATCTCTGGAGAGAAGGAATGGGTGACGTTTCGGGTCGTGACCCTTCGTCGGACTGAGAGTCAGGGGAGGGGGAGACTAGAGATATGGTAGGGTAAGGTGTGAAAACAACAGATCAAAGCAGGCACTGCTCATAAAGAATGGTTCATTGTTAGCTGAGGGTAAGGTGACCACGAAGCATATAATCAGTAAAATATCAATAACATTAATGCAGTTGCTTGTTTCTATTGCTGGAGGTACTTAGTGGGTCAGACTGCACCCGTGGATGGAATGGGTAGATACCTTTCAGGTCAGGACCTTTCTTTAGACAGCCTAGACAGGGTTCAATACACAAAACGGAAATGTACTAATTCTTGGTTCAAGCACAGCTTTGCAAGTTGTGGAGTTATCAGAACAAAATACCAGTTACGAATTAACATTAGCTGGAGAACTAATGTAAAGAACTAATCAATTGATCTTACCATCAAAACAGAAAATAATGTTGATCCATAGTTATCATTTTCCAGCTGTAAACTGCGTCTTAAATCAGACTGTAAAAACCCTACAGCCCTTTTCAGCAGGTCATTTTCGGGCTAGACAATGAAACTAGGAAGGGTTTAGCACTAGTAGGGTGAACTGCGAAGTAGCTCTTTCACGTACTACCAAGATTTACTTCGCTCGTTCAACTGGAGAAAAATCATGCCATATTAATAATCTCAAAATGAACTCTGAAGAAAAGGAAAATTAGTGATCAACATAATGTAACTTGTACCGACCTTTCCAAAGGCAGTCCAGCAAACATGTTAAAAGTTTTCATCTTTGTTTGAAAGCATGGAGTGATCCACTTCGATGCACATTACACCAGCCAGGCGAGGAAACGAGAGAGTTTATTAAGTCGGTCGCAACGTCCAAAGAAAATGACATCTGACGCCACAGGCGAAAATAATCAAGAGTTAGTTGTATAAGAAAATAACTGCAGATGCTGTTACAAATCGAAGGTGTTTATTCACAAAAATGCTGGAGTAACTCAGCAGGTCAGGCAGCATCTCAGGAGAGAAGGAATGGGTGACGCTTCGGGTCGAGACCCTTCTTCAGACTGCATTTCTTTGAGGCATTTTGCACACACAGCAAGATCGAAGCCACAAGTCAAGAGATTTCCTTCCAGCAAAGTAGCTGGGGCTGACTGAAACTGACGCAAATCAGCCCCTCTCCCTTACAGAGGGAGACCAGGAAGGGTGGGTTCCTCCTTTAAATGTGCACAAGTTGCCTTAATCATGAGCCACTGTGGTCTGGATCATTCAAATGCAGCCAGAAGATCATTTTCCTTGCAAATCTCGCTTAACTTCTGGCTTCTGCAGTGCATTTTATACTTGCAACCAAATGCGATGTGATGAAAAAGCCCGTGATGTCAGCGTGCCATGGTTTGCACAACCCAGTCCCAGTCCCAGTCCCACACGCACCAGGTGCAAGGCAGAGGAATGAACCATTCCACAAAGCAACCCATGCCACTCGCCCATCAATCACCCTTTCACACATACTGCCTTTCCAATGCAGGAGACGGGTTTTTATAGGCAAATAAAGAAGCTTCAGCAACTAGAACTAGAACAAATGATCATGGGTTGAAGAGGTGTAGGAAAATAACTGCAGATGCTGGTACAAATCGAAGGTAAACACAAAATGCTGGAGTCACTCAGCAGGTCAGGCAGCATCTCTGGAGAGAAGCAATGGGTGACGTTTCGGGTCAAGACCCGAGTCCCTTCTTCAGACTCAAACACATTCCTTTGCTCCAGAGATGCTGCCTGACCCACTGAGTGACTCCAGTATTTTGTGATACCAAGGGTTGAAAGGGAAACATTTATTCACAAAATGCTGGAGTAACTCAGCAGGTCAGGCAGCATCTCGGGAGACAAGGAATGGGTGACGTTTCGGGTCGAGACCCTTCTTCAGACGTTGCTCTTCCTTGCCCATTGGTCTTCTAACACTACCCACTGCATTACACTACTTTGCCCGCTGTCTGAAGAAGGGACTCGACCCGAAACGTCACCCATTCCTTCTCTCCAGAGATGCTGCCTGACCCGCTGAGTTACTCCAGCATTTTGTGTCTATCTTCGGTCTACTAACATCTCTCACTAAAAGCTGAGAATGTCTACTGTAGACATTATAAAGCACAGAAACAGGCCTTTTGGTCGGCCCAAGACGTCCATGCCCACCCATTGTATCTATCTACATATAGATAATCACACTTCACACTTCCTGAGATGCTGACTGACTCTCTCCCTCCTCCTAATGCCCATTTTCCTGCCTTCTCCCCATGACCCCTGACACCCGTACTAATCATTCTACGTTATCCGTAGAAACATGGAACTGCAGATATTGGCTTACAAAGAAAGACACAAAGTGCTAGAGTAACTCGGCAGCATCTCTGGAGAACATGGATAAGTGGTGTTATCCGGTAAGGTCACCCTACAACTATCAGGCTTACAGCATCCAAGGCCTCGAAAATTGGCAACGAATGATAATTTGCTGATAAATACCAGAATTTATCTTCAACGTGGCTATTTATTTTCTACTGCCTGCCGTCTTGTGATTAGCAAAACGCAACCTGCTGGACAACTCAGTGGGTCAGGCAGCATCCATGGTGGAAATGGCCAGGCCGGACTTTTCTCCAGCGTGTCCATTCCCGCTACAGACGCTGCCTGACCGCTAAATTACTCCAGCACTTTGTGCTTTGCCGCGGATTCCAGCATCTGCAGTTCCGAATGGCGCCCAGTAAGTTGGGTAGGGTTCGCAAGGCTCAGCTGGCCTCACGCCAAGTACATTGTTGGCAGGTACAGGACTGCCCTGGGCTGTCGCTGACAGGCACAGTCTTGTCAATGGGTGTGGCAAGAACGCTGAGAATGTAACTCTAACAAGCGAGGGAAGAAAATAGCGATGTAAATATCGGGTCAGCATGTTACTGTATGCACCTTCCTATCTGGTGGACTCATACAGCACGGAAACCTCAGACAGCTGTGGAGGCCAAGTCAATGGGTATTTCTAAGGCAGAGATAGAAAGATTATTGATTGGTGCGGGTGTCGGGGATTATGGGGTGAAGGCAGGAGAATGAGGTTAGGAGGGAATGATCGGTCGGCCATGATTGAATTGCAGAGTAGACTTGATGGGCCGAATGGCCTAATTCTGCTCCTATGACCAGGTAGCTGTTACCCATTGGCCTGTTTCCTTTATCATTGTTACATTTTTGCATATCTTTCATTCATTTGTTCTCATTATCTCTCTACATTACCGTCTATACCTCGTGTTTCCCTTTCCCGTGACTTTCAGTCTGAAGAAGGGTCTCGACCCGAAACGTCACCCATTCCTTCTCTCCAGAGATGCTGCCTGTCCCGCTGAGTTACTCCAGTATTTTGTGTCTATCTTCGGTCTACTAATATCTCCCACTAAAAGCTGAGAATGTCTACTGTAGACATTATAAAGCACAGAAACAGGCCCTTTGGTCGGCCCAAGACGTCCATGCCCACCCATTGTATCTATCTACATATAGATAATCACACTTCACACTTCCTGAGGTGCTGACTGACTCTCCCTCCTCCTAATGCCCATTTTCCTGCCTTCTCCCCATGACCCCTGACACCCGCACTAATCATTCTTCGTTATCCGTAGAAACATGGAACTGCAGATATTGGCTTACAAAGAAAGACACAAAGTGCTAGAGTAACTCGGCAGCATCTCTGGAGAACATGGATAAGTGGTGTTATCCGGTAAGGTCACCCTACAACTATCAGGCTTACAGCATCCAAGGCCTCGAAAATTGGCAATGAATGATAATTTGCTGATAAATACCAGAATTTATCTTCAACGTGGCTATTTATTTTCTACTGCCTGCCGTCTTGTGATTAGCAAAACGCAACCTGCTGGACAACTCAGTGGGTCAGGCAGCATCCGTGGTGGAAATGGCCAGGCGGGACTTTTCTCCAGCTTGTCCATTCCCGCTACAGACGCTGCCTGACCGCTGAATTACTCCAGCACTTTGTGCTTTGCCGCGGATTCCAGCATCTGCAGTTCCGAATGGCGCCCAGTAAGTTGGGTAGGGTTCGCAAGGCTCAGCTGGCCTCACGCCAAGTACATTGTTGGCAGGTACAGGACTGCCCTGGGCTGTCGCTGACAGGCACAGTCTTGTCAATGGGTGTGGCAAGAACGCTGAGAATGTAACTCTAACAAGCGAGGGAAGAAAATAGCGATGTAAATAACGGGTTAGCATGTTACTGTATGCACCTTCCTATCTGGTGGACTCATACAGCACGGAAACCTCAGACAGCTGTGGAGGCCAAGTCAATGGGTATTTCTAAGGCAGAGATAGAAAGATTATTGATTAGTGCGGGTGTTAGGGATTATGGGGTGAAGGCAGGAGAATGAGGTTAGGAGGGAATGATCGGTCGGCCATGATTGAATTGCAGAGTAGACTTGATGGGCCGAATGGCCTAATTCTGCTCCTATGACCAGGTAACTGTTACCCATTGGCCTGTTTCCTTTATCATTGTTACATTTTTGCACATCTTTCATTCATTTGTTCTCATTATCTCTCTACATTACCGTCTATACCTCGTGTTTCCCTTTCCCGTGACTTTCAGTCTGAAGAAGGGTCTCGACCCAAAAGGTCACCCATTCCTTCCCTCCACATACGCTGTCTGTCCCGCTGAGTTACTCCAGCATTTTGTGTCTATTTTTGGTAAGTCCTGGAATGTATACGGGATGGGTTTTTAAACTAATATGTGGAGGAACCGACTAGAGGGCAGGCCATCCTAGACTGTGTATTGTGTAATGGGGAAGGAATAGTTAGCAATCTTGTTGTGCAAGGCCCCTTGGGCAACTGTGACCATAATATGGTGAAATTCCACATTAGGATGGAGAGTGACACGGTTAATTCAGAGACTAGGGTCCCGAACTTAAAGAAAGGAGACTTTGAAGGTATGAGATTGGAATTGGCGAGGATAGACTGGCAAATTATACTTGAAGGGTTGACAGTGGAGATGCAATGGCAAAGATTAAAAGACCGCATGGATGAAGTCCAGAAATTGTTCATCCCTGTCTGCCGAAAAAATTAAAATGGGAAGGCGGTTCAACCATGGCTGACGAGGGAAGTCAAGGATAGTGTTAAATCCAAGGAAGAGACATATAAATTGGCCAGAGAAGCAGCAAACCAGAGGACTGGGAGAAACTTAGAACTCAACAGAGGAGGACAAAGGGGTTAATTAAGAGGGGGAATAAAGAGCATGAAAGAAAGCTTGCGGGGAATATAAAATCTGACTGTAACAGTTTCTTTAGGTATGTAAAAAGGAAAAGATTAGTGAAGACGAATGTAGGTCCCTTACAGTCAGAGACAGGTGAATTTATAATGGAAAACAAAGGAAATGGCAGAACCGTTAAACAAGTACTTTGGTTCTGTCTTCAGTAAGGAAGACACAAACAATCTCCCGGAAATACTAGGGGACTGAGGATCCAGTGGGAGGGAGGAGCTGAAGGGAATGCACATTAGTCAAAAAATGGTGTTAGGTAAACTGTTGGGACTGAAGGCAGGTAAATCCCAAGGGCCTGATGGTCTGCATCCCAGAGTACTCCCGGAGGTGACATTTGGCCCATATCCCTCTCAACATTAAGGTAGACACAAAATGCTGGAGTAACTCAACGGGTCAGGCAGCATCTCTGGAGAGAAGGAATGGGTGACTTTATGGGTCGAGACCCTTCTTCAGACTGAATCCCTCACATTTCCTATCCATGTACCTGGCCAAGCACTGTTTAAATATTATGATTTTACCCACCTCTATCACTCCCTTTGGCAGCTCATTCCATATATCACCATCTGTATGAAAAAGTTGTCTTTTGGGTCCCCTTTAAATCTTTCCCCTCGTATATTAATTCTATGCCCTCTAGTTTTAGACTTCCCTACCTGAAGAGAAAACCAGTGGCCATCCATCTTATCTATGCTCCTTGTGGTTTTACATAGGTCTACATGGTTGTCCATTCGCCTCCTTTCGTTCCAGAGAAAGCAATCCCAGCCCATCCTTTATCCTTGTGTTGTTGCTCAAGCTCTCCAGTTTCAACAACATAATTTTCAAAAAACCAATGAACTGCAGATGCTGGTTGACACAAGACTGGGGTAACTCAGCAGGTCAGGCAGCATCTCTGGACAACATGAATTGGTGCCTTTTCAGTGGTCCCGATCTGAAATATCATCTGTCTATAGCACGGTGGCGCAGCGGTAGAGTTGCTGCCTTACGGCGAATGCAGCGCCGGAGACTCAGGTTCGATCCTGACTACGGGTGCCGTCTGTATGGAGTTTGTACGTTCTCCTCGTGACCTGCGTGGGTTTTCTCCGAGATCTTCGGTTTCCTCCCACACTCCAAAGACGTACAGGTTTGTAGGTTAATTGGCTGGGCAAATGTAAAAATTGTCCCTAGTGGGTGTAGGATAGTGTTAATGTGCGGGGATTGCTGGGCGGCGCGGACCCGGTGGGCCGAAGGGCCTGTTTCTGCGCTGTATCTCTAAATCTAAAAAATCTAAATCCAGAGATGCTGCCAGACCCGCTGAGCTACCCCAGCACTTTATGCCCTTTAGTGTCTGTGTATTTCTTGCCTTCACCTTCTGTATACAACAGGGTAGTTGGCAAATCCTGAGATGTCCGAATGTTTAGTTGATGAGTTGTAGGCCTACATCCTGAGAAAGAGCTGTCTCTCCAGCTTATCTTGTTTGATGAGTCAGCAGTTTTGAGGCCGTTATCTCTCGTTCCATGTGTGCTTGGAAGCCAATAACCCCAAGGCCCATTGTCCTGATAAGATTGCCAGTTGGACAACTATCTTATCTTCTGGCTCCAAATGCCGAAACCTGTCAGAACAGCCACCGCTGCTATCTCTTTGGTAATTTGGCAATTCTATCAATCATGTTAGGTCAAGTCGAGTTGAGTAAGAAACATAGAAACATAGAAAATAGGTGCAGGAGTAGGCCATTCAGCCATTCGAGCCTGCACCGCCATTCAATATGATCATGGCAGATCATCCAGCTCAGTAACCTGTACCTGCCTTCTCTCCATACCCCCTGATCCCTTTAGCTAAAAGGGCCACATCTAACTCCCTCTTAAATATAGCCGATGAACTGGCCACAACTACCTTCTGTGGCAGAGAATTCCACAGATTCACCACTCTCTGTGTGAAAATAAACTTTCCCATCTCGGTCCTAAAAGACTTCCCCCTTATCCTTAAACTGTGACCCCTTGTTCTGGACTTCCCCAACATCGGGAACAATCTTCCTGCATCTAGCCTGTCCAACCCCTTAAGAATTTTGTACGTTCCTATAAGATCCCCCCTCAATCTTCTAAATTCCAGCGAGTATAAGCCGAGTCTATCCAGACTTTCTTCATATGAAAGTCCTGCCATCCCAGGAATCAATCTGGTGAACCTTCTCTGTACTCCCTCTATGGCAAGAATGTCTTTCCTCAGATTAGGAGACCAAAACTGTACGCAATACTCCAGGTGTGATCTCACCAAAGCCCTGTACAACTGCGGCAGAACCTCCCTGCTCCTATACTCAAATCCCCTCGCTATGAATGCCAACATACCATTCGCTTTCTTCACTGCCTATGTCTAAGTCTCTTTAGTCTTCTACCAAATTCTGGCAAAAGGTCTTTGACCTGAAATGTTAATTCTGTTCCTCATTCCATAGCTTAGTTTAGTTTAGAGATACACCATGGAAACAAGCCTGTTGGCCCACCGAGTCCGTGCCAACCAGCGATCACCCCGTACAGATCTATCCTACACACTAGGGACAATTTACAGAAGCCAATGAACCTACAAACCTGCACATCTTTGGATTGGGAGGAAACCAGAGCACCCGGAGAAAACCCACGCTGTCACAGGCAGCTCCTGGCGCCCTATGCTCAAAATCTCTGCTTTGGCCTGAATAGAAACAGAGAAACATAGAAAATAGGTGCAGGAGTAGGCCATTCGGCCCTTCGAGCCTGCACCGCCATTCAGTATGATCATGGCTGATCATCCAGCTCAGTAACCTGTACCTGCCTTCTCTCCATACCCCCTGATCCCTTTAGCCACAAGGGCCACATCTAACTCCCTCTTAAATATAGCCGATGAACTGGTCTCAACTACCTTCTGTGGCAGAGAATTCCACAGACTCACCACTCTCTGTGTGAAGAAATGTTTTCTCATCTCGGTTCCAAAAGACTTCCCCCTTATCCTTAAGCTGTGACCCCTGGTTCTGGACTCCCCCAACATCGGGAACAATCTTCCCGAATTATTGTCACAGAGGGCAAAGCCTTACAATGAGATGAGCTAAGTTTAAAGAAGATGTGCAAGGGAAATTTTCCACAAAGACTTTGGTGTGTGAATGGAATATATTGCCAATATTGCCAGTATTGGTGGAGGCAGATATGATAGTGGTTTTTAAGAGGCTTTCTCTGTTTTCTCTGGAGCATCAGAGGTGCAGGGGAGACTTGATAGAAGATAATAAAATTAGGAGAGATAGACAGGATGGACTGTCAGGGTATTTTTCTAGAGTGGAAATATTAAATACTAGGGGGCATTTATTCACAAAATGCTGGAGTAACTCAGCAGGTCAGGCAGCATCTCGGGAGAGAAGGAATGGGTGACGTTTCGGGTCGAGACCCTTCCCTCACTAGAACTTTTTATCTCCAACTGCCGGCGTGACATTAACTGCCTCATCTTCTCCACTCCCCTGACTAACTCTAACCTCTCCCCTCCTGAACGTGCAGACAATAGACAATAGACAATAGGTGCAGGAGAAGGCCATTCGGCCCTTCGAGCCAGCACCGCCATTCAATGTGATCATGGCTGATCATTCTCAATCAGTACCCCGTTCCTGCCTTCTCCCCATACCCCCTGACTCCGCTATCCTTAAGAGCTCTATCTAGCTCTCCCTTGAATGCATTCAGAGAATTGGCCTCCACTGCCTTCTGAGGCAGAGAATTCCACAGATTCACAACTCTCTGACTGAAAAAGGTTTTCTTCATCTCAGTTCTAAATGGCCTATCCCTTATTCTTAAACTGTGGTCCCTTGTTCTGGACTCCCCCAACATTGGGAACATGTTTCCAACCCCTTAATAATCTTATACGTTTCGATAAGATCTCCTCTCATCTTTCTAAATTCCAGTGTATACAAGCCTAGTCGCCCTCCACTCACTCCGCAACAACCCGGATAAAAAGCTGAAGAAGGGTCTCGACCCGAAACGTCATCCATTCCTTCTCTCCCGAGATGCTGCCTGACCTGCTGAGTTACTCCAGCATTTTGTGAATAAATACCTTCGATTTGTACCAGCATCTATCTGCAGTTATTTTCTTATACTATTTAAATACGAGGGGGCAACGCTTTAAGGCAATAAAAGTTTAAAGGGAGTTACGAGGCGTGTTTTTTTTACACAGAGGGTGGTAGATTTCTGGAACGTGGTGCCTAAGGGAAGTGGTGGAAGGAGATGCAGTAACATTGTTCAGGAAGTGTTTAGACAGGGTCACGAACAGGGAGGGAATGAAGGGACATGGGCAATGTGCAGGCAGACGTGCATTTTAAATTGGCATCTGCTGCCTGTCCTGCTGAGTTACTCCAGCCTTTTGTGTCTCTCATGGCACGGGTGTTGTGAACTGAAGGTAGGGTTGCCAACTGTCCCGTATTAGCCGGGACATCCCGTATTTTGGGCTAAATTAGTTTGTCCCCTCCGGGACCACCCTTGTCCCGTATTAGTACGGTTGCCAACTTCCTCCCTCCCAAAGAAGGGACAAAGGGTGACGTCACCGCCCCGCGCCTCACGTGACCTCATCCAGCTAGCGGCCACGTGCTCCCGCTCCACCAATGGCGGCCGCCATTGGTGGAGCGGGAGCACGTGGCCGCTGGCTGGGTGAGGTCACGTGGGGCGCGGGGCGGTGACGTCACCCTTTGTCCCTTCTTTGGGAGGGAGGAAGTTGGCAACCCTAGCTGAAGGGCTTGTTTCTGTTCTGTGTTGTTCTATTTTATGTTCTATACGGTTTACTGATCAGAACGTTAGTTTCACAAAATGCTGGAGTAACTCAGCAGGTCAGGCAGCATCTCAGGAGAGAAGGAATGGATGACGTTTCGGGTCGAGACCCTTCTTCGGACTGATGTCAGGAGGGCAGGACAAAGGAAGGATATAGGTGGAGACAGGAAGATAGAGGGAGAACTGGGAAGGAGGAGGGGAAGAGAGGGACAGTGGAACTATCTAAAGTTGGAGAAGTCAATGTTCATACCGCTGGGCTGCACTGCCCAGAACGTTAATGTTAATCAGAACGTTAATGTCCCTTTGTGGGAGGTCTCCCCATCTCTCCTGCCGTCCGTTGTATCACCTGCAAAAAAACCTGTGGAGCTGGCCAAAATTCCGTTTGCAATGGTGGTCTCCACCTTCTCCATGGTCGGCATGGGCGAGGTGAGCAGCAAGGCTTATTTCTGTGTCATAGAGTTATAGAGTGATACAGTGTGGAAACAGGCCCTTCGGCCCAACTTGCCCACACCGGCCAACGTGTCCCAGCTACATTAGTCCCACCTGCTCACATTTGGTCCATATCCCTCCAAACCTGGCCTATCCATGTATCCGTCTATTTCTTAAATGTTGGGATAGTCCCTGCCTCAACTACCTCCTCTGGCAGCTTGTTCCATACACCCACCACCCTCTGTGTGAAAAAGTTACCCCTCAGATTCCTATTAAATCTTTCCCCCTTCACCTTAAATCTATGTCCTCTGGTCCTCAATTCCCCTACTCTGGGCAAGAGACTCTGTGCATCTGCCCGATCTATTCCTCTCATGATTTTATACACCTCTATAAGATCACCCGTCATCCTCCTGTGATACCAAGATAAAATGCTAATTGGAAGTCATGTTAGAGACCTGGTTCATCTACTCGGAAAGATTGTCCCTCAGAGTAAATCCTAAGCTCCATAGAGTTAGGGTGGTGCAGCGGTAGAGTTGCTACCTCACGGCACTGGAGACCTGGGTTCAATCTTGACCTTGGGTGCTATCTGTTGGGAAAATGATGGTGCATGGTCAAGGTCTCGAAAGGTGTGAAGGTATGTTGGTGGCATTGGAGCCCACAGCAGTGTGGTCAATGTGATGTAAATGGATGGTCAATAGTTCATGGGTTAAAACTGGCTTTGTGTCAATTGATAAAGTCACAAGGTAATTGCCAGATAGGACTACGAGTCAGATAAGAGTAGCTAGAACAATGGAGAGACCGGAAGCAGATGTATAGACCAGTTAACTGGTTTCTATCTCATCTCTTTATCAGTTGAGTTGAAAGGACTTATTGTGAAATTATTTATATTCCTTTCTGCCTATCTATATATTATCGGTCCACCCGCCTGCCTGCATTCCTAATAACCACCAAACCCTGATCTCGAATGTAAATCGCAAAGTGCTGGAAGCTCTGTTTGCTGGGCTACGCCTGCAAAAAGCGACACTGAATCAACATGGGCGGCAGACTGGTGCAGCAGGTAAAACTGATGACTCACAGCGCCTGAGACTCGGGTTCAATCCTGACCTCAGGTGCTGTCTGTGTGTGGTTTGCAAATTCTCGCCGTGACCATTTGCATCTCCTTCGGGCGCTCCGGATTCCGCCTACATCCCCAAAAAATGGGTGTCAGACGAGGAGAGAAGAGGAGGAATGAATTGTAGAGTGGGAGGGATGGGCGTAGGTGGCTGGGGAGGGGGAATCGGTGGGATAAAATGGTAGGGAGGGATGGGAGGTGAATGTGTGAAGGAGGTGAGAGGAGCAGGCAGACAGGGTGGGTGGGAGATGGTAGGAGATGTCCCAGCTCCCATGCTACCACGTCCAACACACATGCGCCAATTTACAGAGGCCAATTAACCTGCACAACCGCACATCTTTGGGATGTGGGAGGAAACGGAAGGATCCAGGGAAAACCGAGGGAGAATGTACTTCAAGTCAAGTCAAGTCAAATTTATTTGTCACATACACATACACGATGTGCAGTGAAATGAAAGTGGCAATGCCTGCGGGTTGTGCACAAAAAGAATTACAGTTACAGCATATAAATAAAGGCCTTCCATCACAGTGAGGAGGTGACTGGAGGAGACTCACTGTGATGGATGTTTTTTTTTGTTTGATTGTGTGTGTTATTGCATATTTTTATTGCTCTTGTTGTTGGACTGTGGGTAATCTTTCATTTCACTGCACATTTATGTGTGTGTGACAAATAAACTTGACTTGACAAACATGGCACAGATAGCTCCCGAGGTCAGGATCAAACTCCGAGGTTGTGAGGCAGTGGCTCTACTACTACTGCTGACTAACAATTCTCAGTAAACCTCTGAGCATGGTTGCAGGAAGGTAAACTAGGACCTTTTACCAAGCTTTCAGATAAAATACTTTGTTGCTACGAGTTTGCTTTAACTGGCTGTGTAACACGATCCCTATTCAACTAATGCGAGATATGGAGTTGTGAATCTGGGACAAAGATAACTTTTGACCAACTTTTCTCAACTTCAGTGGGAGCACTGTCTGCATGGGAGACCTTGGTGTCTTTCCATTGCGTACAGACCTTTGAATCTCTTGGCCAGTGGTGGATCGAGGCTGGAATGGAGAGTCCGCTGTGGGATGAAATCAACAGTGACAGTGGAGGCTCGGAATCTATAGATGGGTCCCCACCCAAGATGCTGCCTGATAGACTGGGTATAGTTCAGTGTAGTTTACTTTAGTGATACAACATGAAAACAGGATCTTCAACCCACCGAGTCCATGCCGACCAGGGTTGCCAACTGTCCCGTATTAGCCAGGACATCCCGTATTTTGGGCTAAATTAGTTTGTCCCATACGGGACCGCCCTTGTCCCGTATTAGTAGGGTTGCCAACTTCCTCACTCCCAAATAAGGGACAAAAGGTGACATCACCGCACCGCACACCACGTGATCTCACCCAGCCAGCGGCCACGTGCTCCCGCTCCACCAATGGCGGCCGCCCGGGCCAGACGTGGTGAGGTCACGTGGGGCGCGGGGCAGTGACATCACCTTGTCCCGTATTTGGGAGTGAGGAAATTGGCAAACCTAACGCCGCCCAGCAACCACCCATAGTTCTAACCTACACACAAGGGACAATTAACCTACAAACCTGCATGTCTTTGGAATGTGGGAGTAAACCAGAGTGTCCAGTTAAATTCCATGCCGTGAGATCTTGTGCTTGTCGCACTGGTATAACAAGCCATTGGTTAGGTCTAGACTCTACTCTAAGCATTATGTTGGGCGGAATATGTTGGAAATTACTCTGCTCTGTGGCCTCTTACTCAAGCAGGCCTTGATGTGGTGTGGCCACTTTATGGCCCGTGCATTAAACGTACCTAGTGTTCTGGTTTTGTGTTAGAATGAGCCCAGAGGGTTATGATTTCTTGACCTATTCCACAGATATATATTAACGGATGACATTATAAGCTGACCAGAGAAGTGCGGTGCGCTATTGCACTGGTGTTAAACGTGAGTCAGCAGTTCCCAACAATGAACCCTCTGTGTGTCTGAGTCATGATGCCCTGACTCCAATCTGCTGCCGTTGTGCAGATGGTGGTTGGTGATGTGTTGCACAAATAGATGTGGAATCTGCAGAACTGGGTTATCTGCCTGTCACAGAGCTTTCAATTGAGTTCCTAATCAAGAAATCAACACTCGTTTTGTTTATCGAAGGGTGGACACTTGTTTGAGTTGCCTGTGATAAATTTGTTGAGTGCTGTAATCCTTCTCTGAAATTGGCATTGGTTGACCACAACACAAGGTGCCCTGGGACATTCTGTCCCCACCTCCCCCCAGAGCACCCGTGGAACAGTGTTGCAACAGACTTCATCCTGTGCAACTTATTTTATTCCTCTTCTCAAATTCGAATTCAAATTTCTTCACTGCCATTGTGATGGTGCATGCAACAAAATTCAGGCAAACTGCCTGAGCGGAGCTCAAATGTACAAGATAAAAATTAACAATAAAATAACAGTAGTCAAGTCGAGTCAAATCAATTTTATTTGTCTAGCACATTTAAAGACAACCCACGTTGACCAAAGTGCTGTACATCAGTTCAGGTACTAAGGACGAACATACAATGGCACACAAACATAACAGCACATACATAAACAGTTCACAGCGCCCCCTCAGAGGGCCTCAAACGCTAGGGAGTAGAAATAGGTTTTGAGCCTGGACTTAAAGGAGTCGATGGAGGGGGCAGTTCTGATGGGGAGAGGGATGCTGTTCCACAGTCTCGGAGCTGCAACCGCAAAAGCGCGGTCACCCCTGAGCTTAAGCCTAGACCGCGGGATAGTCAGTAGCCCCAAGTCGGCCGACCTGAGGGACCTGGAGATAGAGTGGTGGGTGAGAAGATTTTTGATATGGGGGGGGGGGGGGGGGGGGCAAGCCCATTTAGGGCTTTGTATGTGAATAGGAGGACCAGTAGAGTGAGAAAAATAAAAACTGTCATCCACTTTGTGCGCCCACAGCAACACATACACACAGATTCTCGCACGCAATTCTCCACCGGAATTTACCTCCTCCAACTGGTAATCTCAGTGTCTCCGGCCGAATGGTCTTTTTACCACCTGCCCTGGAGTTTGCAGTTGTGCCCCCCAGTGCCCAGACTCAGGTCGTTGGCACACGCCGAGTGCAAAAGTGAATCCAGCACTGGAACACGTCCCCAATCCAGCTGCACACTCTGGTCCAAAGGCAAAACCCGCAGACGCTGGAACTCTGAAATAAAACCACAAAACGCTAGAAATACTCGGCAAGTCAAGCAGCAACCACGAAGAAGGGATCAGGGTTAATGTCCCAGGACAATGATCTTACATTAGCACTGGGATACAAAGCATGCGTTTTAAGGTCGAGAAAAGGGGGAGGGGTGGAGTGAAGAAAGGGAATGTCAGTAATGGGTGGAGACTGAGTGACACAAGAGGCAGTGATGTGGGCAGTGAAAGGTTGTTCGAGAAACAGTGACCGAGACCTTCACTGTTGGTGGGATTTGTGTGTTTTGACCTGTACTTTGAGTCTGGCTTTCATGTGGAGTTCAGGAATGCTCCTAATTAAGATTCAGACCGGGTCAGAAAACAAAGATAATCTCGCAGAGCAACAGTGCGGTTTATTCAGGCCTGAACAGTATATTATGGGTTACACTCGAAGGTATTTATTCACAAAATGCTGGAGTAACTCAGCAGGTTAGGCAGCATCTCAGGAGAGAAGGAATGGGTGACGTTTCGGGTCGAGACCTTTCTTCAGACTGTCAGGGCTGAAATTACTTACAACATCTTATAGTTCATGATGAATTGGTTCCTTGCAGGTTTTACTTCACCAGTAGTGAAGATCTCTTTATAATCATTGATCCATGCTTCATCTCTGCTGGACCGCTAAGCTTCTGATAGCAAGGACCTCTCTTCCTGTTGAAAACTATTTTCCATTTGTCCCGCAAATGGGGGTTATAAAGTAACTCCTCCTTTTTCATGGTCAGATTTATTGCCCTCAGCATCGTTTACAAACATCCTAAAACTCCAAAGACGTACAGGTATGTAGGTTAATTGGCTGGGTAAATGTAAAAATTGTCCCTAGTGGGTGTAGGATAGTGTTAATGTGCGGGGATCGCTGGGCGGCACGGACTTGGTGGGCCGAAAAGGCCTGTTTCCGGCTGTATATATATGATATGATATGATATGATATGATATGATATGTTTATCTGAACCCGTCGGAACAAGTGTCCCGACCTGAAACGTCACCCATCCTTTTTCTCCAGAGATGCTGCCTGGCCCGCTGAGTTACTCCAGCACTTTGTGTCTGTCTTCAGTATAAACCAGCATCTGCAGTTCCTTCCCACACACTATTTACCTTTACTCCAGCTAGCTTCGTTTTGCATTCTAAACACTTCCTCAATCTATTTATTGCCTCTCCTAAAGTGACCTTTAAGTAACCTTCACTATGTTGGCCCCTTTTCCCATCATTTACTTTGTTATGGATGCTCGCAAGTTAACTGTACTACAAACTCGCCCAATTTTCATATCATTTCCATAAATTCCTATATCATCACTATGACTACTGTGTTTACAGATCTGTGTGTACAGACCTGTAATGCTGCAAGTAAGAATTTCATTATTCCATTTTCAGTACATATAACAATGAAGTAAATGGATATATTTAAGGCAGGGAAGATTCTTGATTACTGCGGGTGTCAGGGGTTATGGGGAGAAGGCAGGAGAATGGGATTAAGTGGGGAAAGGTAGACCATCCACTATTGAATGGCAGAGTAGACTTGATGGGCCGAGTAGCCTAATTCTGCTCCTATCATCCTGACCGCCCTGACGCGGGAGTTTCGATCGCCCCGACGAGGGACCTTCGATCGCCCTGACGGATAGTTCGACCGCCCTGACATGGAAGAATAAAGAGGAAGTATATTGGACTTTATTGCCTTCCATCACAGTGAGGAATGTGAGGAATCCGCTGTGGTGGATGTTTATGTTAACTTTTATGTAGTTCTGTGTCTTGTTGCTTTTTTTTTGTATGGCTGTATGGTCATTTGCATATCACTCCTATACCTTAATTGGTACATGTGACAATAAAATACCTTTGAAACCTTTGAATTTATGAACTTATAAACAAATGCGGAAGTGGCGGCGCCTAACGGCTGCGGCTCGCTAGCAGTCTGTTCGTCTTTTTTCCTTTTTGTTTTGTTGTGTGTCGGTGTTGGGATGGTTTTTATTTTTTTTTGGTTGTGTATGTGTGGGGGGTGGTGGTGTGGGTAGGGGAAACCTTTCTCTTTTAGGTCTCTTCCTCACGGCGCGGGGTGCGGCTCGGCCGCGGGGCCTTCCATCGCGCGGTGCGGCTCGGCCGCTGGACTTAGCTGCGCACGGCTCGGTCGCGGGGCCTTCCATCGCCCGGTTCGGCCGCGAGACGTCTCAGCGCCCGGTGCGACTCGGCCGCGGGGACTTCCATCCCCTTGCGGGGACTGTGCGGGTCAGTCGGGGACGAGCTGTCTGTCCGTGAGCGTGGGGAAGAGAGTGGAAGTTTTGTTGCCTCCATCACAGTGAGGGGGTGTTTGGAATCACTGTGATGGACGTTTGTGTTGGGGTCATGTGTCTTGTGTTCTTTTTTGTGTGACTGCTATGTAGTTTCGTTCAGCATCCACAAAGACTCTTCACATCCCTGCAACAGTCTGTTCGAACTCCTTCCATCGGGCAGACGATACAAGGCCTTCTACGCCCGCACCTCCAGACTCAGGAACAGCTTCATCCCCAGGGCCATAGCTGCTATGAACCGGTCCTGCTGAGCCGGATGGTCACAACGCATAGATCAACTTGCACTTTACCCTGTCTAAAAAAAACCTGTTACAATTGTTTCGTTTCGTTGGGTTGCTGTTAATTACTTAAATTATTGCATCGTATGGGAGGCGCATTCCCAATCTCGTTGTACCCCTGGGTACAATGACAATAAAGATATATTGTATTGTATTGTATTGTATTGGTACCGAATGACAAATAAAGCTCTGTTGAACTGTTGAACTGTTGAACTCTTGACTCTTGTGTTAACTCCAGGAGAAATACAAAGTGCAGAATGATAGACACCTGGCCTTGCTTGACACCACAAATGCCTTTGACTCAGACAATTAAGAAGGACTGTAGAGGAAGGACCCTCTTTCATGCCCATGAAAATGCATCTCCATCTTGAATCTGCTACTTGGTGGCATGCAGACCTCTCATGTTAACCAGTGCGTCCACAATAAACCAAATCTCATTACAGTATATAATCATGAGGGGAATAGATAGGGTGCACGCACAGTCTTTTACTCAGGGTAGAGGAATCAAGAACCAGAGGACACAGGTTTAAGGTGAGAGGGGAAAGATTTAGTAGGAACCTGAGGGGCGACGTTTTCACTCAGAGGATGGTGGGTATATGGAATGAGCTGCCAGAGAAAGTAGTTGAAGCAGTTACAATAACAACATTTAAGACAGGTGGACAGGCCCATGGATAAGAAAAGTTTAGAGGATTTGGACCAAATGCAGGCAAATGGGACTAGCTTAGATAGGACATCTTGGTTGGCATGGACGTTAGGCCGAGGGGCTTGTTTCTGTGCTGTGACTGGTTTCCCACCCCCCTCCCCTACCACCCCAATATTGTCAATCTTCCCCACTGTGGTGTTACATTTTATTACTACCAGAGAAGAGCAATAATCTGCAGGTCAAATTGGCAAAGGTTTGGTTTATGTCATATTCACTGCAAAAACTTCAATCATCGTGCAAAGACAATACTTGTGTGTGGACATGTATTTTGAGGCTAAGGTCCACATTAAACTTAAACTAATCTAAATTATTGTGAAATGCTGAAAACACTCAACAGGTCAGGCCACATCTGGGGCGGGAAAGTGGCACCCTGGTAGGGTGTCTGCCTCACAGCGCTAGAGACCCAGGTTCGATCCTGACTACGGGTGCTGTCTGTAGATAATTCGTATGTTCTGCCTATGACAGCGTGGGTTTTCTCCGGGTGCTCTGGTTTCCTCCCAATCCAAAGATGTGCAGGTTTGTAGGTTCATTGGCTTCTGTAAATTGTCCCTAGTGTGTAGGATAGATCTGTACGGGGTGATCGCTGGGTGGCACGGACTCGGTGGGCCAACAGGCTTGTTTCCACGGTGTATCTCTAAACTAAACTAAGCTATGGAATGAGGAACAGAATTAACATTTCAGGTCAAAGACCTTTTGCCAGAATTTGGTAGAAGACTAAAGAGACTTAGACATAGGCAGTGAAGAAAGCGAATGGTATGTTGGCATTCATAGCGAGGGGATTTGAGTATAGGAGCAGGGAGGTTCTGCCGCAGTTGTACAGGGCTTTGGTGAGATCACACCTGGAGTATTGCGTACAGTTTTGGTCTCCTAATCTGAGGAAAGACATTCTTGCCATAGAGGGAGTACAGAGAAGGTTCACCAGATTGATTCCTGGGATGGCAGGACTTTCATATGAAGAAAGTCTGGATGGACTCGGCTTATACTCGCTGGAATTTAGAAGATTGAGGGGGGATCTTATAGGAACGTACAAAATTCTTAAGGGGTTGGACAGGCTAGATGCAGGAAGATTGTTCCCGATGTTGGGGAAGTCCAGAACAAGGGGTCACAGTTTAAGGATAAGGGGGAAGTCTTTTAGGACCGAGATGGGAAAGTTTATTTTCACACAGAGAGTGGTGAATCTGTGGAATTCTCTGCCACAGAAGGTAGTTGAGGCCAGTTCATTGGCTATATTTAAGAGGGAGTTAGATGTGGCCCTTGTGGCTAAAGGGATCAGGGGGTATGGAGAGAAGGCAGGTACGGGATACTGAGCTGGATGATCAGCCATGATCATATTGAATGGCGGTGCAGGCTCGAAGGGCCGAATGGCCTACTCCTGCACCTATTTTCTATGTTTCTATGTTTCTATGTAGGTTCATGGGCTTCTGTAAATTGTCCCTAGTGTGTAGGATAGATCTGTACGGGGTGATCGCTGGTTGGCATGGACTCGGTGGGCCAACAGGCTTGTTTCCACGGTGTATCTCTAAACTAAATTAAGCTAAGGAATGAGGAACAGAATTAACATTTCAGGTCAAAGACCTTTTGCCAGAATTTGGTAGAAGACTAAAGAGACTTAGACATAAGGAACTGCAACTGCAAGTTTACAAAAAAAAGAAATAAAGTGCTGGAGTAACTCAACGGGTCAAGCAGCATCTCTGGAGGACATGCATAGGCCTCATCTCGTGATGGGACCCTTCTTCATTCTGGTTGTTGAAGGGAGGAGAAAGCTGGAAAAGAGGGTGATGGTGGGACAAAGCCTGGTGAAAGATAGGTGGATGCAGGAGATGGGGGGTTTTGAATGGCAGATGGTTTGACAAAGATCAATGGTGAAAAGAAAAAACATGTGAGATAAATGGACGAAGATGGAAGAAGGTGAAATGTGAAGCCAGATGAAGCGATATATTGTACGTGGAAGGAGATGGAAAACAAACTTGTGTAGGAAGGAACTGCAGATGCCGGTTTAAACTGAACATAGACACAAAGTCACAGTTTAAGGATAAGAGGGAAGTCTTTTAGGACCGAGATGAGAACGTTTTTTTTCACACAGAGAGTGGTGAATCTGTGGAATTCTCTGCCACAGAAGGTAGTTGAGGCCAGTTCATTGGCTATATTTAAGAGGGAGTTAGATGTGGCCCTTGTGGCTAAAGGGATCAGGGGGTATGGAGAGAAGGCAGGTACGGGATACTCAAGTCAAGTCAAGTCAAGTCAATTTTATTTGTATAGCACATTTAAAAACAACCCACGTTGACCAAAGTGCTGCACATCTGTTTAGGAAAAATAAAAGAAACATACAGTGGCACTGAGTTGGATGATCAGCCATGATCATATTGAATGGCGGTGGAGGCTCGAAGGGCCGAATGGCCTACTCCTGCACCTATTTTCTATGTTTCTATGTTTCTAAAAAGCTGGAGTAACTCAGCGGGACAGGCAGCATCTCTGGAGAGAAGGAATGGGTGACGTTTCCCGAAATGTCGCCTATTCCTTTTCTCCAGAGATGCTGTCTGACCCGCTGAGTTTTCTTTGGCTTTCTGTGCCTGTCTTCAGGAAACAAATTTGTTAAGGTGCTATGACAGTGGGGAGGAGAATGTCTCTGATAGAATTAAAACCAGGGTGACCTTGGAGAAGTGCAGTAAACAAAGATGTCTGCTTCATGAATGCATGAGAAAAGCCAGAGAATGGGAACCAAGACAATAGAATGTTGTCCCCATTAGCTCATTATGGTATCAACTGACGTGTTGAACAAAGAGACGTGAAACCAAGGTTTAGTACGACTTAATCTTCATGCAATCCAGCGGTTCCAGCAAATTGCTTCTAGTGTGTGGGTAAGTGGCAGAATCTGGCAGAGGTTGATGAGAATGTGGAGAGAATAGGTGACAGGGAAAATTGGCGTGAGAAAGGATTCCGCTATGAATTGGTGTGGACTCAATGGGGTGAATGACCTACACAAATGTCCTTCGGAATAATGAGAAAAAGCACCTGCTCCTTTGTCATAATCTGCAGATCCTGGATCTCCATTGAACTACATGCGGTGTTTGATCCAACTCCAGTTCTGACCTCACTTCAGGTCTGGACACGTCTGAAGAAGGCTCCAGACCAGAAACATTGTCCATTCCCTGCCCAGGGGCTGTCTGACCCCTTGAGTCCCTCCAACACTTTGTGTTTTGCTCAAGATTCTAGCATCTGTAATTTGTTAGAGTATGGCATTAATCCCTTCGTCCCAACTTGTCCATGCCAACCAAGATGCCCATCTAAGCCAGTCCCATTTGTCTGCTTTTGGCCCCCTAACTCTCTAAACCTTTCCTATCTGTGTAACTGTCCAAGTGTCTTTTATTTGAAGTTATAATACCTGCCTCAACTACCGGCAGCTTCTTGTGTCTCCAGTTATGACCTGCTGAGGGATCTCAGTGGTAATTCTCCAGCAAGATAAAGCTCAGCCACTCAGCTCCCCACAGACTCAGAATAACAGGAAACGGGTGTGGAAGTCTGATGTGTACTGAGGTTTAAACAGTTGAACAATTGGGCCTCAGCGAGCGAGATTCACCTCAACGAGTCACAATGCTCCAGCCAGTCTAATTTTCATGCAAATCTTTGCATTGTTTTTTAAACATTTTATATCAATGCAAATCATTTTATAATAGTTGACTCAGTTGGGTTACAACAATAATGCAAGAAAAAGCGTTTCCCAATTCAGAGTGTAGCCAAACTGTCAGCTCGTCATTTGGTTTATTGTGCAGTCAATACATTTTCTGTAAAAAAGACACAAAGTGCTGGTGTACCTCAGTGGGTCAGGGAGCAACTCTGGAGAACATGGATAGGCCACATTTCGGGTCAGGCCTCTTCTTCAGACAGATTGTAGCAAGGAGGGAAAAACTGGAAGAGAGGGGTGGGGGGGCACGTGATAGGTGGAAGTGATAGGTGGAAGGTAGACACAAAACACAGGAGTAACTCAGCAGGACAGGCAGCAACTCTGGATGGAAGGAATGGGCAACGTTTCGGGTCGAGACCCTTCTTCAGAGTGAAACGTCACTCATTCCTTCTCTCCAGAGATGCTGCCTGTCCCGCTGAGTTACTCCTGCATTTTGTGTCCATCTTCAGTGTAAACCAGGATCTGCAGTTCCTTCCTACGCAAGAGGAAGGGTCTCGACCCGAAACGTCACCCATTCCTTCTCTCCTGAGATGCTGCCTGACCTGCTGAGTTACTCCAGCATTTTGTGAATAAATACCTTCGATTTGTACCAGCATCTGCAGTTATTGTCTTATACTTCCTACGCAAGTGATAGGTGGATACAGGTGATGGGAGTTTGATTTGCTGATTGGCGGTCAGAGGCCAGGGATGTAAAGTCGAGAGGGAAAGATGTGAGACCAGAGGAAGGAGTGGAAGGGGGGGGGGGGGGGGGGGAATTTGTGGGAAAAATATGTGCATCCAGGTGGGGCACGGGGGAGGGGGGGGGGGGGGCATGTTTGGTGCTTAGTTACCTAAAATTGGAGAATTCAATGATCCAGCAATGGCAGTGGTTATCTAGAAGTCCGCGTGCTGCAGAAAGTGCACTGAACAGAGCTGGTCGTTGCAGAGACAGTTAGTAATCTCAGCGGGTAGCAACAACAGCATCTCATATTTCAATTGGGCAGCTTACAGTCCAGTGGTATGGATTTTGATTTCTCTAACTTTAAGTAACCCCAACATTCCCTCTCTCTCCATCCCTCCCCCACCCAAGTCTCACCAGTTTCTCGTTCTCACCCAACAAATAGCTAACAATGGCCTGTTTCCTTTACCATTGTTACATTTTTGCATATCCTTCATTTATTGATCTTCGTCTCTCTACACCATCGTCTGCATCTCTCGTTTCCCTTTTCCCTAACTGGTCTGAAGAAGGGTCTCGACCCGAAACGTCACCCATTCCTTCTCTCCAGAGATGCTGCCTGTCCCGTTGAGTTACTCCAGTTTTTTGTGTAATCTCAGTGTGTTAAAGCTCGCTTCTTCTTAAAACAGACAACACACAATGGGTTCGGTAAACCAACACAAGGTTCACTATATCAGCTGGCGGGAGTGTCGGGGATACTTGAGTCAAGTAGGCAACAAGCACTTTACTCTCACGAGCTATCACTCCAAAGAACAAAGACTGGACCGGATGTTTTAATAGACAATAGGTGCTGGAGGAGGCTATTCGGCCCTTCGAGCGAGCACCGTCATTCAATGTGATCAATCAGTATCCTGTTCCTGCCTTCTCCCCATACCCCCTGACTCCGCTATCCTTAAGAGCACTATCTAACTGTCTCTTGAATGCATTCAGAGAATTGGCCTCCACTGCCTTCTGAGGCAGAGAATTCCACAGATTCACAACTCTCTGACTGAAAAAGTTTTTCCTCATCTCCGTTCTAAATGGCCTACCCTTATTCTTAAACTGTGGCCCCTTGTTCTGGACTCCCCCAACATTGGGAACATGTTTCCTGCCTCTAACGTGTCCAACCCCTTAATAATCTTATACGTTTCGATAAGATCCCCTCTCATCCTTCTAAATTCCAGTGTATACAAGCCTAGTCGCTCCAGTCTTTCAACAAGTCCCGCCATTCGGGGAATTAACAGTCCCACCATTCCCCGGGAATTAACCTAGTAAACCTATGCTGCACGCCCTCAATAGCAAGAATATCCTTCCTCAAATTTGGAGACCAAAACTGCACACAGTACTCCAGGTGTGGTCTCACTAGGGCCCTGTACAACTGCAGAAGGACCTCTTTGTTCCTATACTCAACTCCTCTTGTTATGAAGGCCAACATTCCATTGGCTTTCTTCACTGCCTGCTGTACCTGCATGCTTCCTTTCAGTGACTGATGCACTAGGACACCCAGATCTCGTTGTATGTCCCCTTTTCCTAACTTGACACCATTCAGATAATACTCTGCCTTCCTATTCTTACCACCAAAGTGGATAACCTCACACTTATCCACATTAAACTGCGTCTGCCATGCATCAGTCCACTCACACAACCTGTCCAAGTCACCCTGCAACCTCATAGCATCTTCCTCACAGTTCACACTACCACCCAGCTTTGTATCATCTGGACCGGATGTTTTATACTGTATAGATCAAAAAGACACATTTCTAAAGGCATTAATCATGACCCCAAAATGCTGTTTATTCACAAAATGCTGGAGTAACTCAGCAGGTCAGGCAGCAACTCAGGAGAGAAGGAATGGGCGTTTTTTCGGGTCCAGACCCTTCTTCAGACTGATGTCAGGGGGGCGGGACAAAGGAAGGATATAGGTGGAGACAGGAAGACAGTGGGAGATCTGGGAAGGGGGAGGGGAAGAGAGGGACAGAGGAACTATCTAAAGTTGGAGAAGTCAATGTTCATACCACTGGGCTGCAAGCTGTAGTCAAAATGCTGTAGTCAGTTAGCACCTTCCCGACAAGTCTGGGATTGTCTCTCTTATCAGTTAGCACTACTGTGTAGATCAAGAGCAGTGAGTTGATAGTCAGGTGAAGAAGAACCGGGAAGACACATTCCTAAAGACATTAGTCACGGTCCCCATATGCAGCTAGTCTGGGCTTGTCTCTCTTATCAGTTAGTTCTGCATTGTACATCAAAGAGGACACATTCCTAAAGGCATTAGTCAGACGCAGCTAGTCTGGGCTTGTCTCTCTTATCAGTTAGCACCCTCTCTCTCTCTCTCTCTCTCTCTCTCTCTCTCTCTCTCTCTCTCTCTCTCTCTCTCTCTCTCTCTCTCTCTCTCTCTCTCTCTCTCGAGAAAGCCTGCTAAAGGGGAAAAAAAACAAGCTACAAAAGATAATCTAGTATCTCATCATGTATCTATTATATATTTAAAGCATTTATGTGAGTTATTCCAGATGGGATGGGGATGGAAATTCCAATTTACGTAAAATCTGACTTATGTAAACGTTTACAGAACGAAACCCTCGTGTAAGTTTTGGAGTGTCTGTAGCCAAGTAGCCTGACGAGCTGACCTCAGCGTGGAGCATCACTGCACGACACGGTGTTGGCACAAAGTGCTGGAGTAATTCAGAGCCAACGCTAAGGCCCTGTGGGGGAGGACCACAGTCTAGGGTCCTTCCGCTGCTGGACATGGGGGGCAGGGTGTGGTGGAGAGAGACGCCCCTCCAAATAAGGGATACTGGGTAAATATCTAAATGTAAGTAAATGTCTAAGTGAATGTCTGTACCAAATGTAACCTCCGGAAATGTCGGATGGGCTTGTTTAAGAATATGTTTTGTGAATGATATTTATTATTTGAATAAAGTATTTTTTGATATAATTTTTTTTTTTTTTTTAAGTAAAAAAATTCAGAGGGACTATGCATGTTGGAGAACTGTGAGGCCCCTCTTTGACTCCCCAACACTCTGTTGGGAGGCAACAAAGGAGAACATCAAGAAGTTCTTCGTCTCCAAAGGTGTTCAGAGAGCAAGACAGGGTAAGAGGGATTTGTGTCAACTCCAGACAGATTTGCAGCAACTGCTCCTTCTGCAGAGGAGAGGGGTGGATGTGAGGGAGGAACTGAGAGAGTTGAAGGGCCGGCAAGCTCGGCTCTTTACCTCTGAATCCTCCAAGATCATCTTCCGGTCCAGGGTCCGCCATGTTGAGCAGGATGAGACGTGCTCACGTTTCTTCTTCCATAAGGTTCACAGGGGGAGCTCTGTGATCAACAGCCTTAGGGAGGAGGACGGCTCGGTAACATCCTCGCAGACAGACATGCTCAAGATCTGCAGATCCTTTTATAAGGATCTGTACGATAAAAAGACCACAGACAGCACCGCCTCCCAGAACTTCCTGTCCTCCATCACGGAAGTCTTGGACGACAGCAAGCGGGAGAGTCTGGACCAACCACTGACCCTGGAGGAGCTGACTGGCTCCATCCGTTCCTTTGACTCGAGTAAAACTCCCGGAGGCGATGGCTTACCGGCAGAGTTGTACTCGGCTCTGTGGAACTGAGTGGGCCCGGACCTGCTGGAAGTGTACAATGACATACTTCTAGCCGGCAGCATGTCAGACTCTATGAGGAAGGGCAGCATCACCCTGATCTACAAGCAGAAGGGGGAGATGAATGACATAAGGAATTGGAGACCCATCACATTGTTAAATGTAGACTACAAGATCCTGTCTAAGGCCATCGCCAACCGGGTCAAGTCTGCTCTGGGACAGGTGATCCACCCGGACCAAACCTGTGCTGTACCTGGCAGGAAAATCTCAGACAGCCTGGTGCTGCTGAGAGATACCATTGCCTACGTGCAGGACAGACGGGTGGATGCCTGCCTGGTCAGCTTGGACCAGGAGAAGGCCTTCGACAGGATATCGCACACGTACATGAGGGACGTGCTCTCCAAAATGGGCTTTGGGGAGGGAATCAGGAAGTGGATACAACTGCTCTACACCGATATCTGTAGTGCAGTCCAAATTAATGGGTGGGAATCAGACAGCTTCCCCGTCAGGTCTGGAGTCAGGCAGGGTTGCCCTCTCTCCCCTGTCTTGTTCGTCTGTTGCATTGAACCCTTTGCCGAATCCATCAGGAAGGATGCGAGCATAAGAGGAGTGACATTGCCAGGCAGTGGGGGCACTCAGGTCAAGGCCTCCCTGTACATGGACGATGTCGCCGTCTTCTGCTCGGTTCCAGGGTCGGTCCGCAGACTGATCAGCGTCTGCGACCAGTTTGAGTCGGCCACGGGGGCCAGGGTAAACCGCAGGAAGAGCGAGGCCATGCTCTTTGGCAACTGGCCCGACCGATCTTCCATCCCCTTCACCATCAAGCCTGACTTCCTGAAGGTGCTGGGGATCTGGTTCGGGAAGGCTGAGGCATGTAACAAAAATTGGCTGGAGCGGATAGCCAGGGTGGGGAAGAAGCTGGAGCTGTGGAAGCAGCACTCCCTCTCCATCACGGGGAAAAACCTGGTCATCAGGTGTGAGGTGCTCTCGGGGCTGCTGTACTTGGCGCAAGTGTGGCCCGTCCCTCCCTCCTACGCCAAGGGGATCACCCGGGCCGTCTTCCGCTTCATCTGGGGGTCGGCGATGGACCGGGTGCAACGAGCCACAATGCACAAGTCGGCAGACAACGGGGGGTAAAGACGTGCCCAACGTCGCCCTCATTCTGTATCGAATGTAACCTCCGGAAATGTCGGATGGGCTTGTTTAAAAATATGTTTTGTAAATGATATTTATTATTTGAATAAAGTATTTTTTTGATATTAAAAAAAATTAAAATAAAAAAATTAAAATCCAGCTGGTCAGGCAACGTCTCTGGAGAACATGGACAGGTGGCGTTTCGGGTTGGGACCTTCTTTTCAGATGAAAAACTCAGCATCTGCAGTCCCTTGTTTCTACCTCTTAAAGAGGACGTACTTGTTCCAGGAGGTTAAAATTACAGGTTAAAATCACTCCAGGCGATTTGACAGCTGGGTGAGGACACGTGGGGCGCGGAGCGGTGACGTCACCCTTTGTCCCTTCTTTGGGAGTGAGGAAGTTGGCAACCTTACTAATACGGGACAAGGGCGGTCCCGTACGGGACAAACTAATTTAGCCCAAAATACGGGATGTCCCGGCTAATACGGGACAGTTGGCAACCCTAGATGGATGGGCAGATGGTTGCTAAGTTAGCAACTTGCTTGGAAGCCATGTTTGGATGTGGCCAACTTTCAGATGCATCCTGGGAGACTCTGGTGGGTGAGATGGAGTGGAGGAGGTTCACTAACCCCATGGAAAGACGAACCTTCTCAGGCTTCTAATGTAACAGGTTTACAAAAACTACAAGAATGTTATTTCCACACAGGTCACCCCAACCTACATGGTCAAAGACTTAAAATAACAAGTGAGTTTGTTTTGAGATGTTGTACAAAACATGATGCATATCAATGAACAAAATAAAAAATAATTGAACAGAAGTTAGTTATGCGTCACCATGTCAGGGAGCTGAGGTCAGAATATTACAAAGGAGTGTTTGGAAGCATTTAGAAAAGTAACTCATGGCTGTCTTTATATTGCATCCACTGGTCTAGGGGTGATTGGGCTGCTCCTCAGTCGCAGCTGCGGCTTGCCTGCAGTCCGTCTGTCTTTTGTGTTTTTTGTTGTTTTTGTCTGAATTGTAGTTTAATATGATGTAGTGTTGTATGTTATGTTTTGGGGGGGGGGAGGGAACGGGAACTGTAACATTCTCTCTCCAGAACGGAGACGTGACCTTTGTTCTGTGTCGTGTCTCCGTTCCCGTTGCGGCCTACCACCGGCCATTCACCTGGGAACACCTGGGGCTCTGGTTCGCAGAGCCCGCGGCGCGGACTCACCACCTGCGGCGCTGGCTGCCTGCGGATGTTGCGGGCGCGGCTGCGACTCGTCTCCGGAGGCTCCGGCGCGGGCTGCGTGGACGTCGGAAGCCCGCAGACCCCTGGATTGGGGCCGACATCGGGAGCTCCGGCAACGGCAGAGGCAGCGTGTTCGCCCGCCCCGAATCGCGGGGCTTGGGTCGGCCCGCCGCGGACCTTTCACCGTCCGGCGCGGCCTGAAATAGGCCGTTGACCTTTCACCGCCCAGCGGGGGCTTCAATATCGGGAGCCCCGACCGCCCCGACGTGGCAAATCCAACAGCCTGACCGCGGGACAAGACGGCAGGGAAGAGAAAAAGACATTTTGGCCTTCCATCACAGTGAGGAGGGACTGGAGGAGACTCACTGTGATGGATGTTTCTTTTTGTTTGGTGTTAGTTGTGATTGTATGTGTTATTGCATTTTTATTGATTAATCTTATTGGTCTTATTGTTCAACTGCGAGTAATGTTTCATTTTACTACACATTTATGTGTATGTAACAAATAAACGACTATTGACTATTGACTATTGATGCTCCAATGTTGGTCTTTTGCATCTCCATTTTCTTGATCTCTCCCCTCTGGACATTATTTTTCAGTTGAGTTGAGTTCAGTTTATTGTCCAGCGTACCAAAGTTGCATTTCAGCTATCTACACTCTGGATTTCCATTGTTAATCCACTATTCCCTCTTCAAAACGTTCTGTAACATCAAATTCCCTGCTTAGACTTTTGGTTTTCTGCCCTGAACATCTCCAGGTGTGGCTATGGAGCAAATCTCTGCTGTTAAGTGACCTCCTGGCGCTGACTGCAAATCTGATCACGTTGAAGACACATTACACGTATGTAATCTGCTGTTGTCCTCTGACCAATTTATTCCATTTGTCATCTAATGAAGAAGAGTCCTGACCCTTTTCTTCTAGAGCCACGCTCTCCTTTCACTTCAACCATCGGGAAGAATGGATACAAATTCTGAAAACTGTAACGTCCAGGTTCAGGAACATCTTCTTCCCAACGACCATCAGGCTATTGAACTTATAGGAAGGAACTGCAGATGCTGGTTTAAACCAAAGAGAGACAAATAATGCTGGTGTAACTCAGCGGGACAGGCAGCATCTCTGGAGAGAAGGAATGGGTGACGTTTTGGGTCGAGGCCCTTCTTCAGACTGAACACTGCAAACTCCAACTAATCTCCGATCTACAAACTGCCTGGGTAGTTTGGGGTCTTGGGGCTTTGATTTGTTTTATGTACTATATTGAACCAGAGGGCACAGCCTCAGTATAAAGGATATATGTTCAGTATGGAGATGAGTAGTAATTTCTTTAGCCAGAGGGTGGTGGACCTGTGAAGTTCATTGCCAGGGATGCCATTGTGGAGGCCAATTCATTGGGTATTTTTAAAGAGGAGATTGATAGGTTCTTGCTGAGTTAGCGCATCAAAGGTTATAGGAAGAAGGCAGGAGAATGGGGTTCGGAGGGATTTAGATTTTAGATTTTAGATTTAGAGATACAGCGCAGAAACAGGCCCTTCGGCCCACCGGGTCCGCGCCGCCCAGCGATCCCTGCACACTAACACTATCCTACACACACTAGGGACAATTTTTACATTTGCCCAGCCAATTAACCTACGTACCTGCACGTCTTTGGAGTGTGGGAGGAAACCGAAGCTCTCGGAGAAAACCCACGCAGGTCACGGGGAGAACGTACAAACTCCGTACAGACGGCGCCCGTAGTCAGGATCGAACCTGAGTCTCCGGCACTGCATTCACTGTAAGGCAGCAACTCTACCGCTGCGCCACCGTGACCGCCGGATAAAGGGGATACCATTTTGTCCCCTTTGCCATTTACTCCACGCATCTGCCAATCTAACTCCCCCCTCACCTGTATCCACCTATCACTTACCAGGCTTTGTCCTGCACCCACCTCTCTTTCCCAGATACCCCCACCCCACCCAATTCACACGACATTTCCCACCCACTTTGTATTTTTTTTTATTTTTTTTTAATCAAAAAATATTTTATTCAATTAATCCGACATTTCCGGAGGTTACCCTTTCAATACAGTTATTCACTTCCAAATTTACAGACATTTACACAGAATCCCTTATTTGGAGGGGCGTCTCTCTCCACCACACCCTGCCCCCCATGTCCAGCAGCGGAAGGACCCTAGACTGTGGTCCTCCCCCACAGAGCCTTGGCGTTGGCTGCACCAAGCTTCAGTGCATCCCTCAGCACGTACTCCTGCAGTCTGCAGTGGGCCAGTCGGCAACATTCCCCCACGGACAGCTCGCTCCGCTGGGAGGTCAACAAGGATCGGGCAGACCAAAGAGCGTCTTTCACCGAGTTGATGACCTTCCAGCAGCACTCGATGTCAGTCTCCGAATGCGTCCCTGGGAACAGTCCGTAGATCACAGAGTCCTTTGTGACGGAGCTGCTCGGATTAAATCGTGACAGGGACCCCTGCAGACCTCTCCAGACTCTCTGTGCAAATCCACACTCTGTGAAGATGTGGGCCACCGTCTCCTCTCCATAGCAGCCGTCCCGAGGGCAGCGTGCGCTGGTAGTGAGGTTCCAGCAGTGCAGGAAGGATCTGACTGGGAGGGCTCCCCTCACCGCCAGCCAAGCCAGGTCTTGGTGCTTGTTGGTGAGTTCTGGCGATGAGGCATTTTGCCAGACAAGCTGGGCAGTCTGCTCTGGGAACCACGCCACAGGATCCATGGAGTCATTCCCCTGCAGTGCCTGCAGGTCGTTCCGTGCTGACCACTGCCAGATGGACTTGTGGTCAAAGGTGTTGGTCCGGAAGAACCTTTCCACGAACCTTCCCACCCACTTTGTATGTCTTTGATCTTTGTTTGATCCCTGCTGGAGTTGCAACTGTCCGTCTGGCAGCTGGGGCTTTATTTTCTCAGAAAGCCATTTCTCCATTTACTCTGTTAATAGGCGTAATAAAATGACACCTCTCATTTTATAGTCCATTTTGTTTCCTGCAGGGCTTGCTTTACAAACATCTTTGCACCAGCTAGTTAAGCCTTGCAATCTAATCTCTTCCCTAATCTGATCTCTGCCTCGCTTAAAGTACCACCATTACACACCACCACCTTCGAGTCTTTCTTGCACTTTGGCCTTCCTGAATAACGGAGACACGAGAGACTGCAGTATTTGGGCATACTTACAGCAGAGGGTCAACAATGCTATTGGGAGGCTATTATTTCTTTCTGTCTCTGTAATGAGTGGTTTATACCGAAGGTAGACACAAAATGCTGTCTCAGCGGGTCAGGCAGCATCTCTGGAGAAAAGGAATAGGTGACATTTCAGTTCAAGGCCTGAGACCCGGGTTCGATCCCAACTTCGAGTCCTTTCCATGTGGAGTTTGCACGTTCCCCCTCTGACCACGTGGGGTTCCTCCGGGTGCTCCGGTTTCCTCACACATCCCAAAGACCTTCAGGTTTGTAGGTTAATTGGCTTCTGTAAATTGCCCCGAGTGTGTAGGGAGTGGATATGGAAGTGTGTTTGACATAGAACTAGTGTGAATGGGTGATTGATGGTCAGCATGGAATCAGTGGGCCGAAGGGCCTGCTTCCACTCTGTATCTCTAAACATTACTGAACTGCTAAATCCGTCAAACTACTTTGAACTATTTGGACTTACCTTGTTCGAGGGATTATTTATGCCTTCAGATTTTGCCAGACTTCACAGGAACTGATGAAATTCCAAGCTGACCAGAGTGCAGTTGTAATGCGGGGCGTTATTGCACTGTTGTAAAACGTGAGTCAACAGTTTCCACTGACGAGGCCTCTGTGTGTCTGTCATTGAGTCATAGATAGAGGCATAGAGTCACAGATTGATACAGTGTGCAAACATGCCCTTCGACCCAACTCACCTATGCCGGCCAACATCGTCACAGCTACCCTAGTCATGGTAGCCCATCTCCATCTGCTGGCATTGTGCAGACGGTGGCTACAACAATAAGGATGGTCTGAGACCAAAGGGACACTCTGTGCATGTGTTCCACAGATACTCTTGCAGTCAGTTATCTGCCTATCACAACCCTTTAAAACAAAATTAATAATCACCAATATAACAAATAGTTTATCGAAGGGTGAACACTTGTTTGGGTTGCCTGTGATAAATTTGTTCAGTGCTGTAATCCTTCTCTGAAATTGGCTTTGGTGGACCACAAGACGAGGTGCCCTGGGCGTGGGGTACATTCTGTCCCCTCCAGTGCACCCGTGGAACAGCGTTCCAACAGAATGTCCTGTGGAGCTTATTCTATTGAGCAGGAAGGAACTACAGATGCTGGTTTACACCGAAGATAGAAACAAAAAGCTGGAGTAACTCAGTGGGGCAGGCAGCGTCTCCGGAGAGAAGGAATGGGTGACATTTCTGGTTTCAAGAAGGGTCTCGACCCGAAATGTCACCCATTCCTTCTCTCCGGAGATGCTGCCTGACCTGCTGAGTTACTCCAGCATTTTGTTTCTAAGATCTGTAACCCACTAGTCTAAACTAACAGGGCTCAACTGGACTTCTTATTCCTTAGCCCAAGCTCATACCTCCGGTGCACTGACCCCATTTCAGCACAGGCAGTCTCAGAGTATTCCCTCTGGCATTCAATGGCGGAAGAACATTAAGATGCAAGTGGAAGTGGCTGGAGGGATAATTGCCAATTGAAATTGGCTTCTACTGGTAGGGTTGCCAACTTCCTCACTCCCAAATGCGGGACAAGGTGACGTCACCGACCCGCGCCCCACGTGACCTCACCCAGCCAGCGGCCACGTGCTGCCGCTCCACCAATGGCGGCCGCCATTGGTGGAGCGGGAGCACGTGGCCGCTGGCTGGGTGAGGTCACGTGGGGCGCATGGCGGTGACGTCACCCTTTGCCCCTTCTTTGGGAGTGAGGAAGTTGGCAACCCTACCAGTTCGTGGGGCGCGGGGCGGTGACGTCACCCTTTGCCCCTTCTTTGGGAGTGAGGAAGTTGGCAACCCTACTAGTACGGGACAAGGGCGGTTTTGTTTTGAACTTATTCTATTCCTCTTCTCAATCAGTATTTGCCACTGCCATCTGGTAATCTCCGTTTCTCCGTCTGAATGTTCTTTTTACCACCTGCCCTGGAGTTTGCAGTTGTGCCCCCAGTGCCCAGACTCAAGTCATTGGCAAACACCGAGGACAAAAGTGAATCCAGCACTGGAGTGTTGAACACGTCTCCAATCCAGCTGCACACTCTGGTCCAAAGGCGGTCACGGTGGCGCAGCGGTAGAGTTGCTGCCTTACAGCGAATGCAGCGCCGGAGACTCAGGTTCGATCCTGACTACGGGCGCCATCTGTACAGAGTTTGTACGTTCTCCCCGTGACCTGCGTGAGTTTTCTCCGAGATCTTCGGTTTCCTCCCACACTCCAAAGACGTGCAGGTTTGTAGGTTAATTGACTGGGTAAATGTAAAAATTGTCCCTAGTGTGTGTAGGATAGTGTTAATGTGCGGGGATCGCTGGGCGGCGCGGACTCGGTGGGCCGAAGGGCCTGTTTCCGCGCTGTATCTCTAAATCTAAAAAAAAAACCTAAAACCCGCAGACGCTGGAATTCTGAAATTAAAACACGAAATGCTAGAAATACTTGGCAAGTCAGGCAACAACCAGGAAGAAAGAATCTGTGTTAATGTTTCAGGTGAATGACTTTACAACAGGGAGAGGAAATCAAGCTTGCGTTTTAAGGTAGAGATTTGTGAGAGGGTTGGAATGAGGGGAATGACGATAACAGGTGGGGAGGGAATATCATATATCATATATATACAGCTGGAAACAGGCCTTTTCGGCCCACCAAGTCCGTGCCGCCCAGCGATCCCCGCACATTAACACTATCCTACACCCACTAGGGACAATTTTTTACATTTACCCAGCCAATTAACCTACATACCTGTACGTCTTTGGAGTGTGGGAGGAAACCAAAGATCTCGGAGAAAACCCACGCAGGTCACGGGGAGAACGTACAAACTCCTTACAGTGCAGCACCCGTAGTCAGGATCGAACCTGAGTCTCCGGCGCTGCATTCGCTGTAAAGCAGCAACTCTACCGCTGCGCTACCGTACCGAATGACACAAAATAGGTGGTTGTGCGTGCTGAGAGACGGAGGTAGAAGGTAGTCAGAGACACAGTGGCCATGTTCTTCACCGTGTGTCAACCCCAGGGGAAATGAAGGAGCCAGATAGAGCCAGTCACAATGGACTATCTATTGTGGCCAGTTCAAAGAACTGAAAAGATTGTACCAACATTATCTCTGTGACATCTCCACAGTACAACAAACAAACTAATCAGCAACCTCCCCCAAGCCAGCAACCTTGGGATTTAACTCTCTAACTTCAAGTAAACATTGCATCTCCTCTCTCTATGTCCCTCCCCCACTCTACAATACAATACAATACAATACAATACAATACAATACAATATATCTTTATTGTCATTGTACAGGGGTACAACGAGATTGGGAATGCGACTTCCATACAATGCAATAAATTAATTAGCTAGTCAGTATTAATTTAAACAACCCAATGAAACAAATTGTAACAGTTTTAAAACAGTATAAAGTGCAAGTAGATCTGTGCCGGATCACTGTGCGATGTGACCATCCGGCTCAGCAGCACCGGTTCATAGCAGCTATGGCCCTGGGGATGAAGCTGTTCCTGAGTCTGGAGGTGCGGGCGTAGAAGGCCTTGTATCGTCTGCCCGATGGTAGAAGTTCGAACAGACTGTTGCAGGGGTGTGAAGAGTTTTTGTGAATGCTGGTGGCTTTTCTGAGGCATCGTGTGTTGTAGATGCCCTCCAAGGCTGGTAGCTGTGTTCCGATGGTCCTCTGAGCTCTATGGACTACCCGCTGAAGAGCTTTCCTTTCTAGTCTTCATCCTAGTTTCACTGTTGTCCTGTTGAGTTTCAGTGTCTGTATAACTCGTAATCACCTTTCCCACAGCCAACAATGGATCATTGTGGGCTCCGCCCATTCCTTCTTTCCAGAGAGGCTGCCTGACTGGCTGAGTTACTCCAGCTGTTTCTGTCTGTCTTCTAATGGAATGTGGAGTGGGTTGGTTACGTTGTAAAGGAATCCAAAACTTGGAAATGTGTGGAACTTGGAAATTCTTTTTGTGCACAACCCGCAGGCATTGCCACTTTCATTTCACTGCACATCGTGTATGTGTATGTGACAAATAAATTTGACTTGACTTGACTTGACTATATGGTTTAAATAAATCACATGAATCCTTTAAGCTAAAAACAAGGCATTGGAAGTGACATTGTTAAAATGTTAGCAATCCATGGGATTACATCATCGAGAAGGCTTTGCAAAATTTGTTAGGTGGAAATTGAGCAATCAAAACCTTGAAATCTTATTTAGCTAACAGAGTTTATAAAAACAGTCATGATAATAATGGTCATTGCTCAAGAACTGTTGATTGTATCTATAAAAACAGTGAAACGATGGCTGAACTACTATGGGATTGAGAAATAGACAGATAACTTAAAATAGAATTAAATATAAATCATCATGCCAAATATAGATTGGCATCCTCTAAATCCAATCTGAGAAAATTAAATAAACAGCAAATGCTAGAAATGTGGAACATGTGTAATGTTGGAAGCACTCAGACAGTATTTGTGGGAAGAAAACAGTCAATATTTCAGGTCAAAGATCTTTTTATCAGAACTGGGTAAACAAATGAGTTTTAAGTTGCAGAGTTTGGGGGAGGGTTGGATTGGGCAAGTGCCAGGGTTCTCACAATGACCGGTAGTTGAGCAAGTTATAGGTTAGTGAGGAAAGATAGAGTAAAAGAAAGGGTAAATACAAACGAAGGAAGATAACTGAGTGTGGCACGGTGGTGCAGCGGTAGAGTTGCTGCCTTACAGCGCCAGAGACTCGGGTTCGATCCTGACCATGGGTGCTGTCTGTACGGAGTTTGTATGTTCTTCCCGTGACCGCGCAAGAAAAAAAAGTTACAACCAATACTGAAATTGTGAGACGCCAAATCTTGCAGATGCAACAAATCTATTTAGAGAGCAATGTGGAAAGTTCAGTGTGTCAGGCAGCAGTGAGGGAGAGAGCAGGGGTCATCAGAGCTGGTCAAAGCGGAAATGTAAGTTACCTGAAATTGTTGCGCTCAGCGTTAACTCCTCAGGGTGGCGACGTGCTTGGTAGGAAGATTGGAAGCTGCTCCTCCAGCTTACATTGGGTTTGGTTGGAGCTGTGTAAGAGACCAAACACAGAGAGGGGTGGAATGGAAAAAATAAAGTAATTGGCAATTGGAAACTCAGGATCATCTTTGTAGACTGAATGGACCTCCTCACTAAAGGCTTGGTCACTAAGGTTATTAAACTTTAGACTAAAGTCTCAAAGTCCACAGTAAAGTAAAGTAAAGTAACTTTACTGGAGTAAAGTCACCCAATCTGTGTTCTGTTTCCCCGAGCTAAACCACAACTCTTTCCCCCCTAAGTCATTCTGGTTCTCAGCTTTCACTTTTTCCTTTAAGACACGACTTGAGTTGCCAACTGTCCCGTATTAGCCGGGACGTCCCGTATTTTGAGCTAAATTGGTTTGTCCCCTACGGGACCGCTCTTGCCCCTTATTAGGCCCGGACAGCGATGTAGGCCCGGACAGTGTAGGCCCGGGCACCGCCTAACGGAGGTTGCATAGCAACACTCCCCCTGGCCTGGGCGGCCGCCATTGGTAGAGCGGGAGCACGTGGCCACTGGCTGGGTGAGGTCACGTGGGGCGCGGGGCGGTGACATCACCCTTTGTCCCTTATTTGGGAGTGAGGAAGTTGGCAACCCCTAGGCACTACTCAAAGTATATTGTTGTGATCTGATTCCTATGCAATTCAGTCAACCTTTGCTCCATAATACAATACAATATATCTTTATTGTCATTGTACCCAGGGGTACAACGAGATTGGGAAATTAATAGTAATTTGCTAAGCTGTTGCCCCTTCTCATTTTCCTGTCTGCACTGTTCAGTCATCCAGTGCCCTTCACACCAGAGGGGTATATTTCACCAAGTGGTTGAACATGGGATGCCGACACATAAAGCTTCTGAATGAAAGTGGTTTGAGGAAATGGCCTCTGTCGTGAGGCTAACAGGCAGGAACCTGTAACAAATAACTTCATTTAAAGAATTGTCTTAAACAAATAGAATGAGTCAACAATCTGCTGGGAAATGTGTGTGGGAGGTAGGAGTAGGATCACATTGTGTGGGAAGGAACCGCAGATGTTGGTTTAAATCACAGATAGACACAAAATGTTGATGTAACTCAGCGGGCAGGCAGCATCGCTGGAGAGAAGGAATAGGTGACGTTTTGGGTCAAGTCTCTTCTTCAGGCTTGGTATAGTTTAGTTTAGTTTAGTTTATAGAGATACAGCATGTAAACAGGCCCTTTGGTCCACCAAGTCCATGCAGACCAGTGAACCCCATACACTAATACTATCCCACACACACACTGGGGACAATTTACAATTTCACCAAAGCCAATTAACCTACAAACCTGCACGTCTTTGTAGTGTTGGTGGAAACCAGAGCACCTGGAGAAAACCCACGCAGGTCACAGGAAGAATGTATAAACTCCGTACCGAAAGCACCCATAGTCAGGATTGAACCCGGGTCCCTGGCGCTGTGAGGCAGCAACTCTACCGCTGCGCCACCGTGCCGCACTCATTCATGGTGGTTCATGATAAAGTTGAGCACAGAATTATTTGTACATCAGATCCTAACCATGTCAAACGTACAATCTTGCACACATTTTAAATTGATGCTAAGTTACTGGCAATAGACAATAGGTGCAGGAGTAGGCCATTCGGCCCTCCGAGCCAGCACCGCCATTCTATGTGATCATGGCTGATCATTCTCAATCAGTACCCCGTTCCTGCCTTCTCCCCATACCCCCTGACTCCGGTATCCTTAAGAGCTCTATCTAGCTCTCTCTTGAATGCATTCAGAAAATTGGCCTCCACTGCCTTCTGAGGCAGAGAATTCCAACGGGAATTGGGGCAAGGCCCAACGAACGAGAGAATGGAGTGGTGGTGAGTGACCTTCACAATCCCACCCCTCTCAGCCTCCTGACTGCACCCCGTCCAAAATGCTTGTCAATTGGAATTTAGAAGGATGAGAGAAGATCTTATCGAAACGTATAAGATTATTAAGGGGTTGGACACGTTAGAGGCAGGAAACATGTTCCCAATGTTGCGGGAGTCCAGAACAAGGGGCCACAGTTTAAGAATAAGGGGTAGGCCATTTAGAACTGAGATGAGGAGAAACTTTTTCAGTCAGAGAGTGGTGAATCTGTGGAATTCTCTGCCTCAGAAGGCAGTGGAGGCCAATTCTCTGAATGCATTCAAGAGAGAGCTAGATAGAGCTCTTAAGGATAGCGGAGTCAGGGGGTATGGGGGGAAGGCAGGAACGGGGTACTGATTGAGAATGATCAGCCATGATCACATTGAATGGCGGTGCTGGCTCGAAGGGCCGAATGGCCTCCTCCTGCACCTATTGTCTATTGTGTATTGTCTATTGTCTATTCCTGACCACTTCATACGCAGGACACCTTGCACACTGACGCAGTGGGTAGAGCTGCTGCCTCACAGCGCCAGAGACCTGGGTTCCATCCTGACTACGTGGAGTTTCCATGTTCTCCCCGTGACCCCGTGGTTTTACTCCGGGTGCTCCGGTTTACTCCCACTTCCCAAAGACATGCGGTTTTGTAGGTTAATTGGCCCTCTGTAAATCGTCCCCAGTGTGTCGGGTAGAACTAGTGTGTGGGTGATCGCTGGTCGGTGTGGACTCGGTGGGCTGAAGGGACGGCTCGATGCTGTATCTGTAAACTAAACTAAACTTAATGCGTAGGCTTGTAAGTTAATTGGCCTGTGTAAAATACCCCTAATGTATCGGGATGGATGAGAATGTGGGATAAGATAGAACTAATGTGGACGGGTAATGGATGGTCAGCGTGCACTCATTGAACTGAAGGGCCTGCTTCCACGTTGTATCTTTTAATCAATCAAAACTGCCCCTCATCCTATCATGTAAACAAAACAATTCAGGTCCATCCCTGATCACATCATGTACGGAATTTGCATACCTAAGAATTCTATGCATACCTAACTTGCACAGAATCCTGTTCGTAATGATATAATATACAGAGTTCCTTGTAAGTCAAAAGATAGACACAACATAGTCAAGTGAAGTGAAGTGAAGTGAAGTGAAGTCAAGTCAATTTTATTTGTCACATACACATACACGATGTGCAGTGAAATGAAAGTGGCAATGCCTGCGGATTGTGCACAAAAAAGAATTACAGTTACAGCATATAAATTAAAGTTAATACAGTTAATACAGAGAAGACAAAATTTAGTCCCTGGAGTTATAAAAGTTAACAGTCCTGATGGCCTGTGGGAAGAAACTCCGTCTCATCCTCTCCGTTTTCACAGCGTGACAGCGGAGGCGTTTGCCTGATCGTAGCATCTGGAACAGTCCGTTGCTGGGGTGGCAGGGGTCCCTCATAATCTTGCTTGCTCTGGATCTACACCTCCTGATGTATAGGTCCTGCAGGGGGGCGAGTGTAGTTCCCATGGTGCGTTCTGCCGAACGCACTACTCTCTGCAGGGCCATCCTGTCCTGGGCAGAGCTGTTCCCAAAGCAGACTGTAATGTTGCCGGACAGGATGCTCTCTACAGCCCCAGAGTAGAAGCAATGAAGGATCCTCAGAGACACTCTGAATTTCCTCAGCTGTCTAAGGTGGTAAAGGCGCTGCTTTGCCTTGCCCACCAGTGCGGCAATGTGCGTTGCCCATGTCAGATCCTCTGTGATGTGGACTCCCAAGTATTTAAAACTGCTCACCCTATCCACAATCGACCCATTTATCTCCAGTAGCGTGTGTGTCCTTGGATGTTGAGCCCTTCTAAAGTCCACAATCATGCTGGAGTAACTCAGTGGGACGGGCAGCATCTCTGGAGAGAAGAAATTCTATGCATACCTAAGAAGGAACTGCAGATGCTAGTTTAAACCGAAAATAGACACAAAAAGCTGGAGTAACACAGCGACACAGGCAGCATCTCTGGAGAGAAGGAATGGGTGATGTTTCGGGTCGAGACCCTCCTTCAGAAGAAGGGTCTCGACCCAAAACGTCACCCATTCCTTCCTTCTATCCAGAGATGCTGCCTGTCTCGCTGAGTTACTCCAGCTTTTGTGTCTATCCTGATTATGTCTTGTTGTATTCTTTGAGCATTGTACTCTGTCATGTACTGATATCTTTCACATTTGAATCTGAAGAAGGGTCCTGACCCAAAATATCGTCTGTTCATTCCCTCCACAGATGCTGCCTATCCCTCTGAGTTCCTTTTGCACTATTAATTTCCAGCATCTATAGTTTCTTGTGTTTCTATCTTCCACATTTGTTCCTGACTCTGTGGTGTGCTGTACACTACATGCATCAGCCCCTGATCGTGAGATGTATAGATTTCATTGCACCATAAGTTTCCACCATAACTTGCACAGAATCCTGTTCGTAACTATATGATATACAGAGTTCCTTGTAAGTCAAAAGATAGACACGAAATGCTGGAGTAACCCAACGGGACAGGCAGCATCTCTGCAGAGAAGGAATGGGTAACGTTTCGGGTCGAGATGCTTCACTGCACAGACAACAATCAGTTCCTCCTCCACTCTCCCCGTCCCTGTCCACCCGTATCCCTCCCTGCGGTTTTACATTTCACCCCTCCTCTTCTTTCCTTACCTGGCCCCCTATTGTCTCCTTCACACCTGTAGCCTTTGTCACAGTCCACCCGTCTGCCAATCACTTCCCCTCATCTGTATCCATGTAGTGTTTGCAAGATAGACACAGAATGCTGGAGTAACTCAGCGGGTCAGGCAGCATCTCTGGAGAGAAGGAATGGGGGACGTTTCGGGTCGAGACCCTTCTTCAGAGTGTTTGCAAGGCCTTGGCCCCACCCCTACCTTTCTTTTACAGCTTTCTCTCCCTTTCTCCATCGGTTTGAAGAGGGGTCCTGACCTGATACATTATCAGTGCATTCCCTCCACAGACTCTACGTGACCCACCAACGTCCTCCAGCATCGGTGCAGTGGTAGAGTGGCTGAATCATCCTACACTCAAAGGATAATTTATAGAAGCCAATTAAACTACAAACCTGCACGTCTTTGGAGTGTGAGAGGAAACCGAAGCACTCGGAGGAAACCCACGTGGTCACAGGGAGAACGTAGAAATTCTGTACAGACAGCACCCGTAGTCAGGATCGAACCCAGGCCGGTTAGCTCACAAGTCCTGCATGATTTTACTTGCCAATTCCACTATTTGAGCAAGACTTGGTGCATTCTCAAAGATTAGTCGTAGGAAGGAACTGCAGATGCTGGTTTAAACCGAAGATAGATACAAAATGCTGGAGTAACTCAGCGGGACAGGCAACATCTCTGGATAGGAAGAATGGGTGATGTTTCGGGTTGAGACATTTCGGGTCCGAAGAAAGGTCTCAACCCGAAACGTCACCCATTCCTTCTATCTAGTGATGCTGCCTGTCCCGCTGAGTTACTCCAGCATTTTGTGTCTATCTTCTCAAAGATTAGACAAAAGACAATAGAAAATAGGTGCAGGAGAAGGTCATTCGGCCCTTCGAGCCAGCACCGCCATTCAATGTGATCATGGCTGATCATTCTCAATCAGTACCCTGTTCCTGCCTTCTCCCCATATCCCCTGACTCTGCTATCCTTAAGAGCTCTATCTAGCTCTCTCTTGATTGTATTCAGAGAATTGGCCTCCACTGCCCTCTGAGGCAGAGAATTCCACAGATTCACAACTCTCTGACTCAAAAAGTTTTTCCTCATCTCTGTTCTAAATGGCCTACCCCTTATTCTTAAACTGTGGCCCCTGGTTCTGGACTCCCCCAACATTGGGAACATGTTTCCTGCTTCTAACGTGTCCAATCCCTTAATAATTTTATACGTTTCGATAAGATCCCCTCTCATCCTTCTAAATTCCAGTGTATACAAACCTAGTCGCTTCAGTCTTTCAACATATGACAGTCCCGCCATTCCGGGAATTAACCTAGTAAACCTACGCTGCACGCCCTCAATAGCTAGAATATCCTTCCTCAAATTTGGAGACCAAAACTGCACACAGTACTCCAGGTGCGGTCTCACTAGGGCCCTGTACAACTGCAGAAGGACCTCTTTGCTCCTATACTCAACTCCTCTTGTTATGAAGGCCAACATTCCATTAGGTTTGCTTCAGATGACAACAGCCTCTGACTGTGGTCCTTGTAGATTCCACACACTAGGCTGCTCCTTTGTATCTGTGGGGCTGTGTTGCTGTAATTACTGTTGTCTAATAATTTTCTTAATTCACCTACAAACTCACCCACAGTTTCTTGACTGTGAATCGACCATAGAGCTTTGTAGAACCTTGCTTCATTGTGGGTTAAAGTACTTCTCCAATTAATGCACCTCTTCCGTTGTTTTTTTTTTCATTAACAGGTTTCTCCAGGTGCTTTGGTTTTCTTATAAAACCAGACAACCAGGAAAGATGAGTTCATTTTCACTAACAGGATGACTCACAGCAAGGGAATGCGATTCTCACACAATTCCCTCCCCCAACTGGATATAAAAGTCAAAAGCTGCAATCCAATTTATTGTTCTGGCCATTTCTCTTTTTAAAATATATATATATTTAAAATCAGGTGCCAATCTGACTGAAGAAGGGTCCCAACCTTTCTTCAACCCTGAATAATGGGTCCCAAGGATGTTTCCACTAGTGGGAGAGTCTAGGACTAGAGGTCATAGCCTCAGAATTAAAAGGACGTTCTTTTAGGAGGGAGATGGATATTTTTAGTGACCATATGACCAACCCCAAACATCGCCTATCCATATTGTCCAGAGACTCTGCCCGACTCGCTGAGTTCCTCCAACCACTTGTGGCCATCTGCAGTTCCTTGGTCTGCAAGGAACCAGCATTGTACCTGCAGTTACTTATTTCTACAGATCCTAAGAAAACTTGACATGGTAGACGTGGAGATGATGCATCTGTCATGAACGAGGGGACATAGTTACGAGCTAAGGGGCTGGCCACTTTAAACTGAGGTGTGCAGATGTTACTGCCCTCAGGGGGCAGTGAACCTCTGCAATTCCCTGCCCCTGGAGCGAGATCATTGGAGATGTTTAAGGTGGAGATGGATAAACATTGATAGTGAAGGTGAGTGAGGATTATGGAGATAAGATACAGGAGTTGAGGTCAGGATAGAACCTCAGTCTCAAGAAGGGTCTTGACCCGAAACGTCACCCATTCCTTCTCTCCAGAGATGTTGCCTGTCCCGCTGAGTTACTCTAGCATTTTGTATCTGTCTTCGGTGTAAACCAGCATCTGCAGTTCCTTCACAGCCACGAATATATTGAATCACAGGGCAGCTTTGCAGAATCAGGTGACCTACTCCTGCTCCTAGTTTCTTGTGTTCTTATGTTCTCCAAAACCACTGTGACCTTTGCTAGCTTGGCGGAGGATATCAACCAACCACACATATTCATATATGGATATGACTACATTACTACTACCTTCGTGACTGTGGTCGAACATGGAGACACATGTTATGTTGTCTAGAGATTCTGAACAAGTCTCAAATTTCTGTGCACATTGTTATTTTTAAAGTAGATTGTGTTTTGTCGCTGTGAAGTTGTTTGCACATACTTCTTTACACTTTCTTTTGTTTGACCCTCATCTTAAAATAAATGTGGTTCATTTCTTTTTACTTGCAAGATGCCCATCTTTATGACCAGCTACGTGCATATCTACACCAATGTAGGTGTAGATAAGCACTTGAAAAGGAAATAAATGGAAACTTTTGCTGATAGAAAGATGTTGATGGAAAGCTAGATTATTTCTGCATTATGAAATGCATAAAAACGAGACCGAGAGTGCTGGAGTAACTCAGCGGGTCTTGAGAACATGGACAGGTGACATTTCATGTTGGGTCCCTTCTTCAGGCTGGTCAGTCAGAAAAAGGGTCCCAACCTGAAAACTACCTATCCATGATGTACAGAGATGCTGCCTCACCCGCTGAATTATTCCAGTACATTGCGTCTTGTTTTTGTCAACTAGAGCCTGCATTTCCTTGTTTCTATGTTATGAAATGCATTGATAGAGGAGATAATTCTACATTCTACATTTTCCTTGATCATCGTCCCCTTTGACCTGTCGTTTTCACACCTTACCCTTCCATATCTCTATGTCTCCCTCTCCCCTGACTCTCAGTCTGAAGAAAGGTCTTGACTCGAAACTCGGCCGCCATTAGTGGAGCGGGAGCACGTGGCCGCTGGCTGGGCGAGGTCACGTGGGGCGCGGGGCGGTGACATCACCCTTTGTCCCTTATTTGGGAGTGAGGAAGTTGGCAACCCTACTAATACGGGACAAGGGCGGTCCCGTATGGGGTAAAACCAATTTAGCCCAAACTACGGGATGTCCCGGCTAATACGGGACAGTTGGCAACCCAAGTTACTGCTGACCATCATGCCCTTCTAATCCCACTTCCCTGTACTAGTTCCGTTTCCTTTATACCCTGATCATTCAAGTACCTGTACAAATGCACAGAAGCAGATACAATTATGACTTTTATAAGATATTTGGACAGATATATGGATAGGGTTAGAGGGATATGGGCCAAAAGCAGGCAAAGGGGACTAGCCAAGTATGGTTGGCAAGGACCAGGTGGCTGAAGAACATGTTTCCATGCTAGACGACTCTATGACTCGATGCTTCTTAAATGTATTTACTGCCATTGTCTTCACCACATCCTCTGGCAGTGTATTCCAGATACCAACTACTCTTCATGTGCACGATGCATCCTTCAAATTGTTTTAACCTTCATGTTCATGTTAGACCTAGGGTCTCTAGTTTTCAACACCAGCTTCACTTACCTTGGAGAGTCTCGACCCGAAACGTCACCCATGCCTTCTCTCCTGAGATGCTGCCTGACCTGCTGAGTTACTCCAGCATTTTGTGAAATAAATACCTTCGATTTGTACCAGCATCTGCAGTTATTTGCTTACACTTTCTTCAGACTGGACTTACTCCAGAACTTTTGTGTCGTTTTCTTCTGTAAACCGGCATCTCCAGTTCCTTGTTTCTCCTCCCCACCAGTTAGTTTTTGAGTTCAGCAGCTGCAGTCTCTCATGTGTCCAGCCAACAGATTCTTTCTTTGGCTGGAGAATTCCATTGCCACAATTGCCCATGCACCATTTTACACCCAGAAGCAAAAGGCCACTTGTTCACAACACCACCCACATCCCCAGTCACCGACTTCCCTCAACGCCCCAATCTCACGTGATCCGGTGCCACGAACGCAGGGCAAACGACCCAACCTTCCTTCCGCGGCCCTTCATCGCCAAGCGTTAATTATGTTCTCATTATCATTGTGAAATGGGAAATCTGCCTGTGGCAACCAAGAATAGATTGGGCAAGGCAGGAAATTGGTGGGAAAATAATATTTATGTGGTTCACACATAAAAGTGAGATGTTCCAATCTATTGTTGTGTAACACGCCCAACTGCACACCCTTCTTACATTTCCTCTTCCAACTATTTCTACCTGATGCAATCCCCCGACCATTTCAGCTGTATTCGTTGGACCATGAGCTTCCTGCTCTGATAACAAACAGAATTCACGAGGATAGACACAAAATGCTGGAGTAACTCAGCGGGACAGGCAGCATCTCTGGAGAGAAAGCATGGGTGACGTTTCGGATCGGGGAGTCTTCGGTCTGAAGAAGGGACTCGACCCGAAACGTCACCCATTCCTTCTCTCCAGAGTCGCTGCCTGGCCCGCTGAGTTAATCCAGCATTTTGTGTCTATCCTCGGTTTAAACCAGCATCTGGAGTTCCTTCTTACGGAAGTCAAGAGGTATTGCTGGGAGCGAGGGTGTAAGGGGCGGTGTAAATGAGAGAGGATTAGTGGCGGGGTGTGGAGACAATGAACGTTGAAGGATTGGCTGAAGAAGCTAGAGTAGGATTGGCAGCATTGGATTTGCTGACTTGGGAGCTGGCAACAGGGATTTAATAGCAACCTTAGCAACAACCTTTCACACAGAAGGTGCTGAACAATAGACAATAGGTGCAGGAGGAGGCCATTCGGCCCTTCATGCCAGCACCACCATTCAATGTGATCATGGCTGATCATTCTCAATCAGTACCCCGTTCCTGCCTTCTCCCCATACCCCCTGACTCCGCTATCCTTAAGAGCTCTAACTAGCTCTCTCTTGAATGCATTCAGAGAATTGGTCTCCACTGCCTTCTGAGGCAGAGAATTCCACAGATTTACAACTCTCTGACTGAAATAGTTCTAAATGGCCTACCCCTTATTCTTAAACTGTGGCCCCTGGTTCTGGACCCCCAACATTGGGAACATGTTTCCTGCCTCCAACGTGTCCAACCCCTTAATAATCGAAGGTATTTATTCATAAAGTGCTGGAGTAACTCAGCAGTTCGGGCAGCATCTCGGGAGAGAAGGAATGGGTGACGTTTCGGGTCGAGAATCTTCATGTTTCGATAAGATCCCCTCTCATCCTTCTAAATTCCAGTGTATACAAGCCTGGTTGCTCCAGTCTTTCAACATATGACAGTCCCGCCATTCCGGGAATTAACCTAGTAAACCTACGCTGCACACCCTCAATAGCAAGAATATCCTTCCTCAAATTTGGAGACCAAAACTGCAACTGAACGCATGGAACAAGCAGCCGGAACAGAGGTAGCTGAGGCAGGCACCAGAACAACATTTTAAAAACGGTTGGACAGGAAAGGTTTAGTGGGATAAGGGACATAGGCTGGCAGGCGGGACTAGTGCTGATGGGACATTTTGGTCAGCAAAGGGCGAGTTGGTCCGAAGGGCCTGTTTCCACACTGTATGACTCCATGACTATAACTCCTACAGTTAATAGTTTCTGTCCATTTCCCACCACAGATGCTGCCTGGCACACTGAGTTCCTCCAACAGTTAGGAGAACATGGATGGGTGACGTTTCAGGTCACGACCTTTCTTCAGACTGGAGTTACTCCAGCACTTTTGTGTCTTTTTTTTGTTGTAAACCCGCGTCTACAGTTCCTCGTTTCCCCTCCCCGCCGGTTAGTTTTTGAGTTCAGCAGCTGCAGTCTCTCATGTCTCCAGCTAACAGATTCTTTCCTTGGCTGGAGAATTCCATTGCCACAATCGTTCTGTAGTAAATCTCAGATAAGTCCGTTTAATCTGGTTTTATTTAGTTAAATGCTGTGTAATGGAGCTGGGGCTAATCCTTCCTATTTGGAAACTCTTTTCTAATGGAGCATTGTGGTGCTGGAAGAGGTTTTGCAGTGAATGAATTGTTCACGTTGTTTTATCTTGTAATCAGTTGGGCACCTTTACTCATTCCATTCAGCCTGGATATAACTTATGTAGAAAATAGAGTTTAGACAGTATTTTGACATCTGGGTCCAAACGAAGGAGGGAGTGTAGGTTTTATGAACAATGGTGTTATTGTTTCAATTGGGCATGGGAACATAATGAAATATCACTTGTAGACCTTGGTTGATTAGGATTATTCATTGTGCAGAACGTTTAACTGAACACTGTGCTACTTTTCCCAACGTCAACATTTATTCTTCGTACGTGGGTCACACTGGGATTCAAGACCCGAAACTCCACCTGTCCATCCCCTCCAGAGATCATGCCTGACCCGCCGTGTTACTCCAGCACTTTGGGCTTTACTCAAGATTCCAGCACCTGCAGTTCCTTGTGATGGCATCAATCAATTGTTAGTCATTAGGCTTGACTTGGAGTCATGTGTTCATAGAGTCATGCAGCGTGGAAACAGGCCCAGCTTGCCCGCGCCGATCAAGAATCTGTAGCAATAAACAAACGACCTGCTGGAGGAAACTCAATGAGCTGAGCAGCATCTGGCGAAAATAATTGTAAACATTTGGAAGCCCGATCAGGAATGAGAATAGAGAGGGAAGATGGCTGGTATAACTGGGGGAGGGGCAAGAGTGACACGGGATGGCAAGTGATGGGGTGGAGGGGTGAGGGATGAAGGAGGGAGCAAGGGGTGATGGGCAGATGGGATGGGTGATGTGGGGAGGCAGAGGCAGGTGGGTGAAAGGAGAGAACGGCAGATGGAACCTGGGGAGGAGAGGGTGAAGCGGGAGAGAGATGCTGGAGGATGATACGCAGGTATTCTCAGCACTGATGCAGGGTCTCAACCCAAGATATGAACAATCCTTTCCCCAACCGTACGCTGTGTGACGCACTGATTCATCCATCAACTCTGGCGTGGTGAGCCAACAACTCTACCGCTGTGCCACCGTGCTGCCCTGAGTCCAGAACAAGGGGCCACAGTTTAAGAATAAGGGGCCGGCCATTTAGAACGGAGATGAGGAAAAACTTTTTCAGTCAGAGAGTTGTGAATCTGTGGAATTCTCTGCCTCAGAAGGCAGTGGAGGCCAATTCTCTGAATGCATTCAAGAGAGAGCTAGATGGAGCTCTCAAGGATAGCGGAGTCAGGGGGTATGGGGAGAAGGCAGGAACGGGGTACTGATTGAGAATGATCAGCCATGATCACATTGAATGGTGGTGCTGGCTCAAAGGGCCGAATGGCCTCCTCCTGCACCTATTGTCTATTGTCTAATAGTAACGGACATGTACTCTACCACAATCTGCAATGACTTGCCCAGTGCAACCCCAGTTAACATGGGAAGGATCAACCCTGTGTTGTAAGGCAGTATCTCTACCGCTGCACCACTGTACCGCCCAGCTTACCTGGGTACAGTGAAAGTCCTTGGTTGCCATCACCTGCTCAACAATGTTACATGATCAAAATAACCCTCAATGAGTGAGAGGAGTTTGGACTAGTGAGGAACTATCCTCAGAGATTCATATTGTATGTGATTCACAAAATGCTGGAGTAACTCAGCAGGTCAGGCAGCATCTTGTGAGAGAAGGAATGGGTGACGTTTCGGGTTGAGATCCTTCTTCAGACTGATGTCAGGGGGGCGGGACAAAGGAAGGATATAGGTGGAGACAGGAAGATAGAGGGAGATCTGGGAAGGGGGAGGGGAAGAGAGGGATAGAGAAACTATCTAAAGTTGGAGAAGTCAATGTTCATACTGCTGGGCTGCAAGCTGCCCAAGCTAAATGCCCAAGTGTCCCACCAGTGGCGATCCTGGTATATCCCATCCCTCTGCACAATTTTCCGTGAGGCATCTCTCTATCCTCTGTTTAAACGTCGACAGTGTTCCTACTTCAAGAATTAGGGATGAGTCAACGAGTATTTAATTGTCATACGTACCAAGAACGGAACAATGAGATTGTTAAGATGGACACAAAATGCTGGAGCAACTCTGCGGGTCAGGCAGCATCTCTGGAGAGAAGGAATGGGCGACGTTTCGGGTTGAGATCCTTCTTCAGACTGACAGAATTAAAATCTTAATTGGAGCAGCGATTTCAATGACTAACCTCTCGTTTACAAGCCTCACAATGCCCTTCTGTCCTAAATCTCTTCATCAAATACCATTAAATGGTGTGCTGAGAATATGAATGTACCTGAGATTGATATTAATCTGTGAAATGATCTTTTTCCTCATCTCAGCTTATCATAGAAGAATGCAGAAGTGTTCTGTGCCATTGCACACCAATCTATCTATTGGGAACATTCCAGTCACCCATGCAGATCAGTCAGACAGAATTACAGACAGAAAGACAGACGTCTTCAATAAAATAGTTCCATGCTCAGTTAAACTCAATAGGTACATTGGTTTCACTTCAGCGAGGTTTACCGAAACCAACGTTAAAAAAATGGGTGTGAAAGGGCTTATTGATGCATTCATCTTGTACCCACGTTGATAACTGGATCATTGAAACACCACGATCCCAAATCTGATGAGCAGGTAAAGCAAACAGAAGCAAGAAGGCAGAGGTTGCTTCCTCCATTGACCCTCCCTACCCACACCATCCTAATCCCATCCCACCTCCTCAGCCCAACAGAAGTCATTCTTGGCATCAGGTTCAGGTATAGTTGATGCATTCACTACTGGGTTGGAGAGTCATCAGGTCAAACTGGGGGAAAAGTACATGCCGATAAAGTACGGCGGTCACGGTGGCGCAGCGGTAGAGTTGCTGCCTTACAGCGAATGCAGCGCCGGAGACTCAGGTTCGATCCTGACTACGGGCGCCGTCTGTACGAAGTTTGTACGTTCTCCCCGTGACCTGCGTGGGTTTTCTCCGAGATCTTTGGTTTCCTCCCACACTCCAAAGACGTGCAGGTTTGTAGGTTAATTGGCTGGGCAAATGTAAAGATTGTCCCTAGTGGGTGTAGGATAGTGTTAATGTGCGGGGATCGCTGGGCGGCGTGGACCCGGTGGGCCAAAGGGCCTGTTTCTGCGCAGTATCTCTAAATCTAAAATCTAAAAAAATCTAAATGACTAATCAATTATTTCAAAAAGCTGCATTATTGTTATGGTATCGTAACATCAATTTCTATTTAAAAACCGCCTTGTAACATAGCAAACATATTAGAAACATAGAAAATAGGTGAAGGAGTAGGCCATTCGGCCCTTCGAACCAGCACAGCCATTCAATATGATCATGGCTGATCATCCAAAATCAGTACCCTGTTCCTGCTTTCTCCCCATATCCCTTGATTCCGTTAGCCCCAAGAGCTAAATCTAACTCTCTCTTGAAAACTATTCTGGGGCACATCATCCGAGTGTTATCAATCACTGACGTGGTCTGACAATAGACAATAGACAATAGGTGCAGGAGGAGGCCATTCGGCCCTTTGAGCCAGCACCACCATTCAATGTGATCATGGCTGATCATTCTCAATCAGTACCCCGTTCCTGCCTTCTCCCCATACCCCCTGACTCCGCTATCCTTAAGAGCTCTATCTAGCTCTCTCTTGAATGCATTCAGAGAATTGGCCTCCACTGCCTTCTGAAGCAGAGAATTCCACAGATTCACAACTCTCTGACTGAAAAAGTTTTTCCTTATCTCAGTTCTAAATGGCCTACCCCTTATTCTTAAACTGTGGCCCCTTGTTCTGGACTCCCCCAACATTGGAAACATGTGTCCTGCCTCTAACGTGTCCAACCCTTAATAATCTTATACGTTTCGATAAGATCTCCTCTCATCCTTGTAAATTCCAGTGTATTCAAGCCTAGTCGTTCCAGTCTTTCAACATATGACAGTCCCGCCATTCCGGGAATTAACCTAGTAAACCTAGGCTGCACACCCTCAATAGCAAGGATATCCTTCCTTAAATTTGGAGACCAAAACTGCACACAGTACTCCAGGTGCGGTCTCACTAGGGCCCTGTACAACTGCAGAAGGACCTCTTTGCTCCTATACTCAACTCCTCTTGTTATGAAGGCCAACATTCCATTGGCTTTCTTCACTGCCTGCCAAAGTATAAACCACCACTGCTAATCGAAGGCATAGTCAAAAAGGTGGGCTCTTGGTATTTATGGCATCAAGCTCATTTTAGTGGGAGGTAGATGCCTAAACCCAAGCATGGAAACATAGAAAATAGGTGCAGGAGTAGGCCATTCGGCCCTTCGAGCCCGCACCGCCATTCAATATGATCATGGCTGATCATCCAGCTCAGTAACCTGTACCTGCCTTCTCTCCATACCGCCTGATCCCTTTAGCAAAAAGGGTTACATCTAACTCCCTCTTAAATATAGCCAATGAACTGGCCTCAACTACCTTCTGTGGCAGAGAATTCCACAGACTCACCACTCTCTGTGTGAAGAAATGTTTTCTCATCTCGGTCCTAAAAGACATCCACCTTATCCTTAAGCTGTGACCCGAAGCAATGGCAGGTTGGTTTACAAAGTTTGTTCGCCAACACGATGATCGGAAAGAGTCATGTGAATAAAGCAGAAAATAAAACAGAATTGTTTTTGATTGATCAGTTGCGATAACCTACAGACCAAAAACCAGTTCTGTAGCTTCAGGGCGAATAGAACATTTGAAGAGATCATGGACTGATAAGACTGACTGTAGAGTAGTCCGACCAATAACATATTAAAAACATTATTATGTAGGAAGGAACTGCAGATGCTGGTTTAAACCGTAGACAGAAAATACTGGAGTAACTCAGCAGGAAAGGCAGCATCTCTGGAGAGAAGGAATGGGTGGCGTTTCGGGTTGAGACCTTTCTTCAGTCCCGCTGAGTTACTCCAGCTTTTTTAATCTAAAAACAGTGTTATATGTATTTAGGTTGTTGTGCGTTTTTCCTTATTTATTTCAGGCCAAATAGATTGCCATTCTTATAAATCTTATTTATAGGTCGTTGATGTTGACAACTGCACTATAATCAAGAGCGACTTTCTTGGATCTTGTTACTGTCCATTGTTGAGGGTGGTTCTTTATTTAATTTCATGATTAAAATAAAGAAAATATTTTGAAACAAATTTCTCCATCCTGCAATGTTAGCGAGGAGATGACAAAAAGAAACTTTCTCCATGGAAAATTATGAAACTGTTTGTTAATTTCACAGTGGTGCTGCTCGGAGAGCTACTGCCTCACAGCGCCAGAGACCCAGGTTCATTCCCCATCTTGGCTGCTGTTTGTGTGGAGTTTGCATGTTAACCCTGTGACTGCGTGGGTTTCAATAGACAACAGACAATAGGTGCAGGAGGAGGCCATTCGGCCCTTCGAGCCAGCACCACCATTCACTGTGATCATGGCTGATCATTCTCAATCAGTACCCCGTTCCTGCCTTCTCCCCATACCTCCTGACTCCGCTATCTTTAAGAGCTCCATCTAACTCTCTCTTGAATGCATTCAGAGACTTGGCCTCCACTGCCTTCGGAGGCAGAGAATTCCACAGATTTACAACTCTCTGACTGAAAAAGTTTTTCCTCCAAATGCTCCAGTTTCCCCCCACATCCTAAAGACGTGCAGGTTTGTACGTTAATTGGCCCTCTGTAAACTGCTCCTAGTGTGTAGGGAGTGGATGGGAAAGGTGGATAACACGGAACTAGTGTGATCGGGTGATCGATGGTCGGTGTGAACTCAGCGGGTTGTAGGATCTGTTTCCATGCTGTATCTTTCAATCAATTGGTCAATCAGTCAATCTCTTCTTCAGACAATCTCTTCTTCAGTCTGAAGAAGGGTCTCGACCCGAAACGTCACCCATTCCTTCTCTCCCGAGATGCTGCCTGACCTGCTGAGTTACTCCAGCTTTTTGTGACTGACCAAGGCATTATATACAAACTCAAGAAGGATGGATTCAGCTATATTGGCCTTCAAAGGCCTTCTCACTGATGGCTTAAAGTGTCCATTGAGTAACCTGTGTAGGAAGGAACTGCAGATGCTGGTTTAAACTGAAGGGTCTGAAGAAGGGTCTCAACCCGAAACGTCACCTATTCCTTTTCTCCAGAGATGCTGTCTGACCGGCTGAGTTACTCCAGGTCTTTGTATCTATCTTCGTTTTCCATTCAGTAACTTGCCAAGTATGGTTTGGCAGCATCACTAACCCACACACCAGAGTAAATTGGACATTCTGCAAGGCTGCTGAGTCAAAGGCCGAGAACTCCTTACCCTGAATTCACCACAAAGTCAGCAACTGTTCAAGAATGAAAATCAAAAACAAAGCACTTGTATCTAACATAGAAACAAGTCCTTTGACTCACCATGTCTGTGCTGACCATCAGATAGATATCTATCTGGGGCATCAGGGGTGATGGGGAGAAGGCAGGAGAATGGGGTTAGGAGGGAGAAATAGATCAGCCATGATTGAATGGTGGAGTAGACTTGATGGGGCGAATGACCTAATTCTGCTCCTATCACATGAACTTATCTATACCAACCCTAGACAGAAGAAACTGCAGATGCTTAAACCTTGAGCAAAAATCACAAAGTGCTGGAGTAGCTCAGCAGGGAATGTTGCTGACTGGGCCCGCTGCAGAAGGCAGGAGTACGTGCTGAGGGACGCACTGAAGCTCGGTGCAGCCAACGCCAAGGCACTGTGGGGGAGGACCACAGTCTAGGATCCTTCCGCTGCTGGACATGGGGGGCAGGGTGTGGTGGAGACGTGGATGTGGTGGTATTATCTGAATGGTGTCAAGTTAGGAAAAGGGGACGTACAACGAGATCTGGGTGTCCTAGTGCATCAGTCACTGAAAGGAAGCATGCAGGTACAGCAGGCAGTGAAGAAAGCCAATGGTATGTTGGCCTTCATAACAAGAGGAGTTGAGTATAGGAGCAAAGAGGTCCTTCTGCAGTTGTACAGGGCCCTAGTGAGACCGCACCTGGAGTACTGTGTGCAGTTTTGGTCTCCAAATTTGAGGAAGGATATTCTTGCTATTGAGGGCGTGCAGCGTAGATTTACTAGGTTAATTCCCGGAATGGCGGGACTGTCGTATGTTGAAAGACTGGATCGACTAGGCTGGTATACACTGGAATTTAGAAGGATGAGAGGAGATCTTATCGAAATGTATAATTATTATTAAGATTAATAATTATTATTAAGATTATTAAAAGACGTTAGAGGCAGGAAACATGTTCCCAATGTTGGGGGAGTCCAGAACAAGGGGCCACAGTTTAAGAATAAGGGGTAGGCCATTTAGAATTGAGATGAGGAAAAACTTTTTCAGTCAGAGAGTTGTGAATCTGTGGAATTCTCTGCCTCAGAAGGCAGTGGAGGCCAATTCTCTGAATGCATTCAAGAGAGAGCTGGATAGAGCTCTTAAGGAGTCAGGGGGTTTGGGGAGAAGGTAGGAACAGGGTACTGATTGAGAATGATCAACCATGATCACATTGAATGGCGGTGCTGGCTCGAAGGGCCGAATGGCCTCCTCCTGCACCTATTGTCTATTGTCTATTGACCTACATTTGGTCCACAGCCTAACCATTCTCTAAACCTTGCCTTAAACCAGTGCCCACTGCTCTTAGTTGCCTCTCGCATGTGGAAACGTTTCTGACCATCTCAAAAGTTCAAACATTCATAAGTCATAGGAACAGAAGAAGGCCATTCGGCCCATCGATACTTCTCCACCATTCAATCATGGTTGATCTATCTTTCCCTCTCAGCCCCATTCTCCTGCCTTCTCCCTGTAACCTTTGACACCCGAACTAATCCAGAATCTGTCAATCTCCACTTTAAAAATACCAAAGACTTGGCCTCAATAGCCGTCTGTGGCAATGAATTCCACAGATTCACCACCCTCTGGCTAAAGATATTCCTCCTCATCTCACGAGGGAGTCGTCGCACGTTATTAACTATTCCTCTGTCCCAATGCTGCCCGACATGCTGAGTGTTTCCTACATGTTCTACCTTTATTCAGCCCTTCGAGGCATCATCTTCCAGAGTCAGTCAGTCATAGGCAATCCATTTTGGCCTTGCCTGTCATGCCCACGTCTCGTGAATGAACACAAAATGTAAATTCCTTTACAAAAATGTAGTAGGATGTGGGAACAGTGTGTTCTTTCCTCTTGGCTAATACTTGATAACTACATGTTTGCAATACCACCCAGATCTTTGAGAGTATTTTCTGTCCTCCCTTCCTCATGGCCTTGCCAGCTATGGGTTGTGTCACTGTGTGACAGACCTGATGTAATGTTTTCAAGAGGGAGTTAGATTTAGCTCTGCGGGCTAACAGAATCAAGGGATATGGGGAGAAACAGGGTCCTGATTGTGGATGATCAGCCATGATCATATTGAATAGCGGTGCTGGCTCGAAGGGCCGAATGGCCTCCTCCTGCACCTTTTGTCCAATCTGTGGTTTACAAAAAAGATAAGAAGTGCTGGAGAAAGTCAACGTGCTGGAGGTATCTCTGGAAAACATAAGACCATATGTCATAGGAGCAGGATTACACCATTCAGCCAATCGAGACTGCTCCACCATTCGATCAAGGCTGATCTATTTTTTCTTCTCAACCCCATTCTCCTGCCTTCTTTCTGTAACCTTTGACGCCCTTACTAAAGAGCTTATTAATCTCTGCTTTAAAAATACCCAATGACTTGGCCTCCACAGTCATCTGTGGCAAAGAATTCCACAGATTCACCACCCTCCAGCTAAAGGGATTCCTCCTCATCTCCATCCTAAAGGTATGTCCTTTTGTTCCGAGGCTGTGCCCTCTGGTCCAGACCTAGGCCTTTCATTATTCGGTAAGTTTCAATGAGGTCCTACCTTATCCTTCTAAGCTCTAGTGAGCACATGCCCAGAGGTATCAAATACTCCTCTCACGTTAACTCAGTCATTCTGAGGATCATTATTTGCAAAATTCCTCTGGGCCTTCTCCAATGCCAGAACATTCTTCTTCAAACATTGGGCCCCTGGATAGGTGACGTTTCAGGTCGGGACCCTTCTTCACTGCTGAGGTAGTGCTAGAATGTCTCAAATGCTGTCTTTCAGGTAAGATATCAACCCAAGAGCCCTATTGGTCAGGCAGTTGTAAAAGCTGTAATCCTTTGAAGAATCCTTAGTGGAACAGCATCCCTCTCCCCATCAGAACTGCCCCCTCCATCGACTCCTTTAAGTCCAGCTTCAAAACCAATTTCTACTCCCTAGCGTTTGAGGCCCTCTGAGGGGGCGCTGTGAACTGTTTATGTATGTGCTGTTATGTTTGTGTGTCATTGTATGTTCGTTTCTTAGTACCTGAACTGATGTACAGCACTTTGGTCAATGTGGGTTGTTTTTAAATGTGCTATACAAATAAAATTGACTTGACTTGACTTGACTTGACTTGACTAAAAGCTGGAGTAACTCAGCGGGACAGGCAGCATCTCTGGAGAGAAGGAATGGGTGACGTTTCGGGACGAGACCCTTCTTCAGACATAGTATCCTTTGAAGATACTATTTACAAATCCCATGAATTTTCTTTGAAGAACAGGGGAAATTATTCAAAGGTATCACAAAATGCTGGAGTAACTCAGCAGGTCAGGCAGCATCTAGGAGAGAGGGAATGGGTTATTATTCATGTGTCCTGGTCAATATCTTTCACTTAGTCTGATTTATTACCGGATTAGTACGTGGCGGTGTGCGTGGGAGGTTGTTGTGCAAGGAGTGATCTAACTTTTCCAACAATTATCACAGTGACCACATTTTAGAAATATTTCATTGTATGTAAAAGCAAACAAAAGATCACAGGGCTTCAGGAGGCCAAAACCAACAAGCCGATCTCTGCTTTTAGGCACTTTATCTCTACTCCGATACATAAAAGCTCCCTTGGAGTATAATCCTTTGCACTCCCACTCGTTTAATTTTGCCAATGAAAGCGGGAAAAGAAAACAGTGGAAATTTAGAGGGCTAAACCAAACTTTGAAGTACCACGGCAAGGGAAAATACATGGGTAGTATCGCAGCAGACCTTCCAGGTGAGACAGCGGTTCACATTAAGACATAGTTGGGCCTAAACCTCTCCTGCATTGGTGCAGCACCCTTTCGCCCCCACCGTTCCCCTCCACCCTCCCTTCTCTCCCCTCCCCCCCTCTCCCTCCTCCCCCCTCCCCCCACTGCATCCCCCTCAACCCCCCTTATCCTCCCTCCTCCCCCTCCATACACCCCCTCCCTCCCTCCCTCCCTCCCTCCATCCATCCATCCCCCCCATCCTCCCTAGGAGATAGATGCAAACATTAAAATGTGAATAACTTTAAAAATATAACACCGATTTCAATGAAACTTCTTCCATTAGCACCAAAGGGACGATGGTGAGTAAGGTGGGCCTAAAATTGTCGTGCTGTCGTGCACCGTTTTGGCTGTGGGTCAGGAACAAACAAACTAACAAACGAGAGTTTTAGTGTATAGATGTTCAGTTATGGTCTCCCTGTGAGAGGAAAGATGTTGTCCCCTGTGGGAACAGTTGCCTCCAATGTCTTCTGATTCGGAAGTGTATGCTCACAGGGCAAGGATGAACAACTGTAAGCTGTGGGAAGCTTACAATCCAATGGTATGAGCATTGAATTTTCCAATTTTAGGTAACTACAAAACCCTGCCTCTCTCCCTTCTCCCCCCAAACCCTCCCTCATTCCCTGTGTCACACCTGGACTCACATCTATTCCTCCCCTTCCCTACCACCTGCATTCCTTCCTCTAGCTTCACAATTCACAACTTTTCAATCTTTTTGTTTCACGCCTTCTGCCTTTTCATGTATGCCATTCGACCACTGTTGGCGGGGTACTGATTGAGAATGATCAGCCATGATCACATTGAATGGTGGTGCTGGCTCGAAGGGCCGAATGGCCTCCTCCTGCACCTATTGTCTATTGTTTGCCGATCAGACCTCCCCCCTCCCCCTCACCTGTATCAACATATTACCTGCCAGGCTTTGTCCAGTCCCTCCTCTCCTCCAGCTTTCTCCCCCACCCCCACCCCTACAATCAGTCTGAAGAAGGATCCCCACCTGAAATATTCACCTGTCCATATTGTCCAGAGATGTTGCCTGGCCCGCTGAGTTACTCCAGCACTTTGTGTCTTTTCTTGCTAGGCTTCTGCCAGGTTTACCATGGGATCTGCACTATTGACTGATATAAATCTGTATCATCCCCACATTTTGCAAGTTGCAAAGCAAGGCTTTGTCTGTACAATCCAGTAATTCAGGTTCAAGTCCACACCCTACCATTCCAGTGAAGAAATTCTGGTCACACCCTTCAGCTTCCGACACAGAAAACTGGCCTCCAGTCAATGGGCCTTTGTTGGGGAAATGATTATCGTTCTTGAGAAATGTTGTGGCAGGTGGTGTCTTGTGACCTTTTTGAGGTGCACAAGATCTTAAGTCAGAGATAGATAGATTCTTGATTAAATACGGGTGTCATGGGGTTACGGGGAGAAGGCAGGAGAATGGGGTTGGGAGGGAGAGACAGATCAACCATGATTGTGTAGGAAAATAACTGCAGATGCTGGTACAAATCGAAGGTATCACAAAATGCTGGAGTAACTCAGTGGGTCAGGCAGCATCTCTGGAGAGAAGGAATGGGTGACGTTTCGGGTCGAGACCCTTCTTCAGACTGATGTTAGGGGGGGGGCGGGACAAAGAATGGATATAGGTGGAGTCCGAATCACAGAGGATCTGACATGGGCAACACACATTGCCGCACTGGTGGGTAAGGTAAAGCAGCGCCTTTACCACCTTAGACAACTGAGGAAATTCAGAGTGTCTCTGAGGATCCTTCATTGCTTCTACTCTGGGGCTGTAGAGAGCATCCTGTCCGGCAACATTACAGTCTGGTTTGGGAACAGCTCTGCCCAGGACAGGATGGCCCTGCAGAGAGTACTGCGTTCGGCTGAACGCACCATGGGAACTACACTCGCCCCCCCTGCAGGACCTATACATCAGGAGGTGCAGATCCAGAGCAAGCAAGATTATGAGGGACCCCTGCCACCCCAGTAACGGACTGTTCCAGCTGCTACGATCAGGCAAACGCCTCCGCTGTCACGCTGTGAAAACGGAGAGGATGAGACGGAGTTTCTTCCCACAGGCCATCAGGACTGTCAACTTTTATAACCCCAGAGACTACATTTTTGTCTACACTATAGTAACTTATTAACTTTATTTATATGCTCTAACTGTAATTCTTTTTTTGTGCACAATCCGCAGGCATTGCCACTTTCATTTCACTGCACATCGTGTATGTGTATGTGACAAATAAATTTGACTTGACTTGACTTGACTTGAGACAGGAAGACAGTGGGAGAACTGGGAAGGGGAAGAGAGGGACAGAGATGCTGCCTGACCCGCTGAGTTACTCCAGCATTTTGTGAATAAATACCTTCGATTTGTACCAGCATCTGCAGTTATTTTCTTATACTTAGAGAAGTCAATGTTCATACTGCTGGGCCCAGCGAATGGCCGAATTCTGCTCCTATCACCTATGACCTACAAGATCATGAGGGACATGGAATAAGTGAGGGTTCACGGTTTTTTTCAAGCGCAGAGGATTCTAAAACTAAAGGGCAAACTCCAAGCGGACAGTGCCTGAGGTCAGGATGGAACCTGAGTCACTGGCGTTGTGAGGCAGCAGCTCTACCCGCTGCGCCACTGTGACATATCTTTTGTGTAGTTGGTTTTAGAAGTAAACCAGTTTGATGGTAATAAACCAGTGAAATGTACTCGGGCGAAGGAGTTTCTCCTCAGTAAAAGTATCATCAAGGTGAAATTATAACTTGAAATATCACTACTCACGCCTTGAAGCCAAATCTCATCCAAAAGGTTTAGTTAAGGTTAGAGTTAAAGCGCGGAAACAGGCCCTTCGAGTCCACGCCGACCAGTGATCCTCGACAACGCCGACCAGTGATCCTACACACGCTAGGGACAATTTACAACCGAAGCCACTTAACCTACAAACCTGTAGTCTGAAGAAGGGTCTCGACCCGAAACGTCACCCATTCCTTCTCTCCCGAGATGCTGCCTGACCTGCTGAGTTACTCCAGCATTTTGTGAATTAACCTACAAACCTGCGTGTCTTTAGGATGTGGGAGGAAACCGGAGCACCCGGAGGAAACCCACGCGGTCACAGGGAGAACGTACAAACTCCGTGCAGACAGCACCCGTGGTCAGGATCGACCCGGAGTCTCTGGCTCTGTGAGGCAGCAACTCTACCGCTGCACCACCGTGCCGGCCAGTGGTTCTACATATGAGATGTTATTTTTGCCTTGAAGCGAGGGAGGGTGAGATCATTACATTTAGTTTGGCATGGAAATATTAATTGTGGGATCCACCCAGAAAAAAGCACAAAGCAGATCCTGAGGCCAATTTGTTTCTCTTTCAAAAGAGAGCGTTGAACTTTGCGAATTAGATGCACACATCCCAGAGGGGGCAACATTGAAGCACATGTCAGGACGATTAAACCAACTTAAGTAAAATTCTACTTATGATAATAGACAATAGACAATAGACAATAGGTGCAGGAGGAGGCCATTCGGCCCTTCGAGCCAGCACCGCCATTCAATGTGATCATTGCTGATCATTCTCAATCAGTACCCCGTTCCTGCCTTCTCCCCATACCCCCTGACTCCGCTATCCTTAAGAGCTCTATCTAGCTCTCTCTTGAATGCATTCAGAGAATTGGCCTCCACTGCCTTCTGAGGCAGAGAATTCCACAGATTTACAACTCTCTGACTGAAAAAGTTTTTCCTCATCTCAGTTCTAAATGGTCTACCCCTTATTCTTAAACTGTGGCCCCTTGTTCTGGACTCCCCCAACATTGGGAACATGTTTCCTGCTTCTAACGTGTCCAACCCCTTAATAATCTTATACGTTTCGATAAGATCTCCTCTCATCCTTTTAAATTCCAGTGTATACAAGCCTAGTCGCTCCAGTCTTTCAACATATGATAGTCCCGCCATTCCGGGAATTAACCTAGTAAACCTACGCTGCACGCCCTCAATAGCAAGAATATCCGTCCTCAAATTTGGAGACCAAAACTGCACACAGTACTCCAGGTGCGGTCTCACTAGGGCCCTATACAACTGCAGAAGGACCTCTTTGCTCCTATACTCAACTCCTCTTGTTATGAAGGCCAACATTCCATTGGCTTTCTTCACTGCCTGCTGTACCAACTCATTGCCTGCTGTACCATGATGCGACCAACTCACTCAATGTGGAAGTTAGAAACACATGAGGTCATCTGGGCTACAAAAGGGCGGCACGGTAGCACAGCGGTAGAGTTGCTGCTTTACAGCGAATGCAGCGCCGGAGACTCAGGTTCGATCCTGACTACGGGTGCTGTACTGTAAGGAGTTTGTACGTTCTCCCCGTGACCTGCGTGGGTTTTCTCCGAGATCTTCGGTTTCCTCCCACACTCCAAAGACGTACAGGTGTGTAGGTTAATTGGCTGGGTAAATGTAAAAAATTGTTCCTAGTGGGTGTAGGATAGTGTTAATGTACGGGGATCACTGGGCGGCACGGACTTGGTGGGCCGAAATATGATGATGATATGATATGACACAAAAATGACATTCACCTTCCATGGATAGACACAAAATTCTGGAGTAACTCAGCGGGACAGGCAGCATCTCTGGAGAGAAGGAATGGGTGCCCTTTCGGGCCGAGACCTTACCTTCAGACTGAGAGTCAGGGGAGAGGGAAACTAGAGATGTGGAAATCTACAAAGAGAATGTAACCTTTGCACGCTTCCATATCTCTAGTTTCTCTCTCTGAAGGAAGGTCTCGACCCGAAACGTCACTTCTCTCCAGAGATGCTGCCCGTCCCGCTGAGCTACTCCAGCTTTTTGTGTCTATCTTCAGTGTAAACAAGCATCTGCAGTTTCCTCCCTACACATTCACCATCCTAATTATTTGCAGTATTGGCATATTAATTGTCTATGGTTCCTGCACAGCTGTGTGTATTTAGTGTACGTGCGGCACGGTGGCGCAGCGGTGGAATTGCTGCCTTACAGCACCAGAGACCCGGGTTCCATCCTGCTTACAGCTAGTCTGAAGAAGGGGCTCGATCCAAAACGTCACCCATTCCTTCTCTCTAGAGATGCTGCCTTGTCCCGCTGAGTTACTCCAGCGTTTTGTGTGTATCTTTGGTTTAAACCAGCACCTGCAGTTCCTTCCTGCACTGTAGTTGCCCAAGTGGATGGCGTGACTTGATTAAATCATTGTTGGCTTTATGTTTCTTTTACTATCATCACAATCTTGATGGGGTTTCGGTGGAATTTATGGTTGTTTTTTTAATCAGTTCTTGGGTCAGAAGGGTCATAATCCTCAATTGATCATTGTCAGTACAGTTTCTCTTGATAATGCCAAGGGACATGTCAAGAGTGTTTTACTGCCATGTGCACCGACCGACAACAGAACAGTCCAATTTTTACTGGTTGCAGCACAACACGTCCATAATCAAAATACACTGATGATATATAATATAACATACACACACACACACACAGACCCACAAACATACGGACACAGACACACAAACACGCGCGCACATACACACACGGACACATACACGCGCGCACACACACACACAGACCCACAAACATACAGACACAGACACACACACGCGCGCGCGCACACACACACACACACACACACACACACACACACACACACACACAGACCCACAAACATACAGACACAGACACACACACGCGCGCACGCACACACACACACACACACACACACACACACACACACACACACACACAGACCCACAAACATAGACACAGGCACACACACGCGCGCGCACATACACACACAGAGACACAAGCACGCACACACACACATAGACCCACAAACATACGGACACAGACACACACGCGCGCACATACACACATACAGACACACACACGCGCGCACACACACACACACAGACCCACAAACATACAGACACAGACACACACACGAGCGCACATACACACACACACACACACACACACAGACCCACAAACATACGGACACAGGCGCACACACATGCGCGCACATACACACACAGAGACACAAGCACGCACACACACACACACACAGACCCACAAACATACGGACACAGACACACACGCGCGCACATACACACACACAGACACACACACGCGCGCACGCACACACATACATATATATATATATATATGTGTGTGTGAATGTATATTTGTATATGTATATATATCAGTTTAGTTTTCTATATATATATAGATATATATTTTAGTATAAGAAAATAACTTCAGATGCTGGTACAAATCGAAGGTATTTATTCACAAAATGCTGGAGTAACTCAGCAGGTCAGGCAGCATCTCAGGAGAGAAGGAATGGGTGACGTTTCGGGTCGAGACCCTTCTTCGGACTGATGTCAGGGGGGCGGGACAAAGGAAGGATATAGGTGGAGACAGGAAGATAGAGGGATCTGGGAAGGGGGAGAGGAAGAGAGGGTCAGAGGAACTATCTAAAGTTGGAGAGGTCAATGTTCATACCACTGGTATATATCAGCTTTGCATTGGTGCTCCAATAGAGGACATCTCAATAGGTGCTCCATGGTTTGTGGTTCAGTGCCACAGATGCAGATGATGTTTTCAGTGTCTATATAACCCCACTTCTTGAGAGTCACTTTACAACGACCAGCACCAGCTCTCAGTCTGTTGAGATGGTACGTGATAATAATAAACTAAAGGAAACTAAAAGGTGGGACTAGCGCAGTTGGAGCATCTTGGTTGACATGGACTATTTGGGCTGAAGGACCAACACTACACCAATGACTTTCACATCTGATCTCAAGCTTTTCTGACTGGGACCCAGATTAGGTGTGAGCAACCACACTATGGAGTCCATTAACCATTCGACTGCCTGAAAACACAAAAAAAACAGAGTCTTCTATGGTAAATACCTGAGCTCTGACATGGGAAGGCATTACACAAAACTGGGCCTTGCACAGTGTAGATGCTGGAGTAACTCAGCGGGACAGGTAGCATTTCTGGAGAGTAGGAATAGGTGACGTTTCAGGTCGAGACCCTTCTTCAGACTGAGAGTCCGGGGAGAGGGAGACTAGAGACATGGAAGGGTAAGGTGTGAAAACGACAGATCAAAGCAGATGTTAATCAAGGAAATGAAGAAGGATCATTGTTAGCTGATCATCGTCTGGTTTGATCCTTCATTTTCACATCTTACTGATTGAGAATGATCAGCCATGATCACATTGAATGGCGGTGCTGGCTCGAAGGGCCGAATGGCCTCCTCCTGCGTCTATTGTCTATTGTCTATCTTACCCTTCCACATATCTCTTATCTCCCTCTCCCTTGACTCAGTCTGAAGAAGGGTCTCAACCCGAAACGCCACCCATTCCTTCTCTCCAGAGATGCTGCCTGTCCCGCTGAGTTACTCCAGCATTTTGTGTCTGTCTTTGGTGTAAACCAGCATCTGCAGTTCCTTCCTACATCTTGTACAGAGTAGATTGCAAGAGCAAACTTTTCCAGGGCAAAGTTGGGCAGGAAACCTCTGAGAATGATCGAGTGTCAGTTAACCTAACCCTTCCTGCTGTAAGGATGTGATCAATCCCTTATCACCCGTGTTTGCTTCTATTGATGTCAATTATTGCTTCGAGCTCCAGTCTACGACCTTTGTGGGACATTCTCTGTAGATCAGGAAGCACCTTGTGCTGGCTTGCTGTTTTCTCTTGGTATTTAAAGGAATTCTCTGCCACATCGGAAGCCCTGGCTAGATAACTCCAGGCCAGACAGCTGGCTTGCTGCTTTCCAAAGTCCATTGAGTATGTTGCAACAAACATTGAGTGTTTCCTCCAATGTTTAGTTCATATCTTTCCTTCAATTTTTAAAGATACAGCGTGGAAACAGGCCCTTCGGCCCACCGAGTCAGTGATAACCAGCGATCCCCCTGTACGGTAGTTCTATCCTACATACACTAGGGACAATTTGCAGAAGCCAATTAACCTGCAAACCTGCACGTCTTTGAAGTGTGGGAGGAAACCGGAGCACCCGGAGGAAACCCTACTGGTCACAGGGAGAGCGTGCAAACTCCGCACAGACAGCACCCGTAGTTAGAATCGAACCCGGGTCTCTGGTGCTGTAAGGCAGCAACTCTACCGCTGCGCCACCGCGCCGTCCTACTGAACGTTTAATCAACGTTCCTTTGGTAATTCTGTACAAACATTCTACTTTCCACCTCTACCCTTGCATTATCCCCATTGTTTATCACTGGTAGACACAAGATGCTGGAGTAACTCAGCAGGTCAGGCAGCATCTTAGGAGAGAAGGAATGGGTGACGTTTCGGGTCGAGACCCTTCTTCAGACTTGTGAGATGTAACTTTGGTGCTCACAATCACGATGCCAGAGACAAAGTCGTGGTAACAAGAAATATTTATTTACGAGTCTGCAGAGCCGGGCTCCTCTCCAAATCGAGACACACTGAGACACAGACAGTGTCTTCTTTTTATACAATATTATTTCTTTGAATTTCCCTCCCCTTCGTTGGATCCCCCTCCCCTTCGTGCTCCTTCCAATCAGAGCGCTGAGGTGCACAATCTTCTGTACTGCCCAGGGTAATGGTAATTAGCAGTTTCAGGATCAGGGGCGTATTTGCAATATTCATTTACCTCATTAAGCAAGCGCAGTAGCTATCTACATGACTCATTTTAACCCTTTCCTGCCTCGTTGACACCTTCTTAAGATTGTGGCTGATTGTGTAGCTTATCTCTGTCCACAATCATTCTCTCAGTGTCTTAACAAAGGCAGTGTTAAATTTTTATCATCTTGTCTCTGGGTTTAATCATCCTGTCTCTCACAAGACCCTCAGTTCCCCCCCCCCCCCCCCCCTCCCTCCATTCCTTCAAGTATTAACCATCCTGTCTCTGGTGGTTTAATCATCCTGTCTCTCACAAGACCCTTCTTCAGACTGATGAAATTTATCACTGAATTGCACATACTTGCCTTCCTGTCACAAGCCACATATCTTGTTCTAACATTCCCACCACCTTTTTTGCATTTTTAAATTAATTTTGATCCAACATTACCACACAGTGAAGTGCAGCGAACAGGGAGTTTTTTTAAACGTACATCAATGCTTCGTCTGACTACAAGATGAAGAGGAATGCAGCATATTTAAAATCCATAGACACAAAACGTATAAGATTATTAAGGGGTTGGACACGTTAGAGGCAGGAAACATGTTCCCAATGTTGGGGGAGTCCAGAACCAGGGGGCCACAGTTTAAGAATAAGGGGTAGGCCATTTAGAACGGAGATGAGGAAAAACTTTTTCAGTCAGAGAGTTGTGAATCTGTGGAATTCTCTGCCTCAGAAGGCAGTGGAGGCCAATTCTCTGAATGCATTCAAGAGAGAGCTAGATGGAGCTCTTAAGGATAGTGGAGTCAGGGGGTATGGGGAGAAGGCAGGAACGGGGTACTGATTGAGAATGATCAGCCATGATCACATTGAATGGCGGTGCTGGCTCGAAGGGCCGAATGGCCTCCTCCCGCACCTATTGTCTATTGGCTATAAAAGAAGGAATTAAGTGTAATTAAGTGTAGGAAGGAACTGCAGATAGACACACAATGCTGGAGTAACTCAGCAGGACAGGCAGCATCTCTTGGGAGAAGGAATGGGTGACGTTTCGGGCCGAAACCCTTCTTCAGACTTGGTTTACACCAAAGATAGACACGAAATTCTGGAGTAACTCAGCAGGACATGCAGCATTTCTGGAGAGAAGGAATGGGTGACGTTTCGGCTCTCGATCCTAAACATCACCCGTTCCTTCTCTGCAGAGATGCCGACTGTCCCGCTGAGTTGAACACGATATTAATTTGTGAAACTTTCCTTCGAAGGAATTAAAACTTCCTTTACACAATGGCACCCTTTAGAGAGCTGCTGCTTGAACTGGATTTGACTCTTAAAGGGGCACTGATAAGGATTTTTCAAGGAGACAAAGGCCTTAATTCTGTCTATGTTGACACAGACATTGATAAAGGACAGATCTACTGAGCTGCTGCCTATTTAATGCACAGTGTCAGCTTTTGATGAAAGGCCCTCCATTATCAACTTGTTTTGAAAGTGGAAAGGTGTTCACGACATTCAAGGCCATCTGTTTTATGGCACAACCTATTATATATGCACTGGAGAATTCTCCCCCGCTGCCAGTTGTATCCCAGCCTTGCTCAGATTAATTGATCAAAACTGTTGTAAATACAGAGGGATTAGAATGCGTGTTGTGAGTTAGGCTTTTTAAGGAAAAATATGCACTCGGATAAATCTCACCAAGACTGAAAGCCTGTACCTAACAAAGTGAATTATCACTTTAAAAATGAGTTATCATACTACTTGTGATCGTTACTTTAACATCAGAGTACTTTCAGCTGGGCTAATTAAACCCGGTCTGAAGAAGGGTCCCGACCCGAAACGTCATCTATCCTGTCCATGATCTCCAGAAATTCTGTCTGACCCGCTGAGTTACTCCAGCACTCTGTGAAACGTCACCTATCCATGTTCTCCAGAGATGCTGCCTGACCCACTGAGTTACTCCAGCACTCTGTGAAACGTCACCTATCCATGTTCTCCACAGATGCTGCCTGACCCGCTGAGTTACTCCAGCACTCTGTGAAACATCACCTATCCATGTTCTCCACAGATGCTGCCTGACCCGCTAGGTTACTCCATCACTTTATGTCTTTTTGAGTGAGCCACAACATAGCTTGTGTCATGTCAGTCCTTCAAAATCATGGTGTGAGCTCAGGGTAAAACAGAACTTCAACCAACCTGATAACACGAACAATTAATAGGTTTCATGTATAGAGTGGATGCAGGGTTGCCAACTGTCCCGTATTAGCCGGGACTTCCCGCATTTTGGGCTAAATTGGTTTGTCCTGTACGGGACCGCCCTTGTCCCGTGTTAGTAGGGTTGCCAACTTCCCGTCCAAATACGGGACAAGGTGACGTCACCGCCCCGCGCCCCACGTGACCTCACCCAGCCAGCGGCCACGTGCTCCCGCTCCACCAATGGCGGCCGCCCGGACAATGAGACTCGACAAGACGACTTTGAAGCTGGTACGACTTGGGTGGGGGAGGGATGGAGAGACAGAGGGAATGCTGGGGCTACTTGAAGCTGGAAAAATCAATATTCATACCACTGGGCTGTAAGCTGCCCAAGTGAAATATGAGATGCTGTTCCTCCAATTTGCAATTAGCTCCACTCTGACAATGGAGGAGACCTAGAACAGTCTGAAGAAGCGTTTTGGCCCGAAACGTCACCAATGCCTTCTCTCTAGAGATGCTGCCTGTCCCGCTAAGTTACTCCAGCATTTTGTGTCTACCTTCGATTTAAACCAGCATCTGCAGGTTTTTTTTCTAGGACAGTAAGGTCAGTGTGGGAATGGGAAGTGGAATTAAAGTGTTTAGCAACCGGGAGACCAGGTAGGTCCAGGCGGACTGAGTGAAGGTGTTCAGCGAAATGATCGCCCAGTCTACGTTTGGTCTCACCACCGCTTGTAACACCGGTACAATCAGAATACTGTACACAGAATAATGGACGGTGAAAGTGTTTACTTGGGAGGTGGCTTTTACTGTGTTGTTAAATAATGTTATACAGCATTTACACGAACTGTAAGTAATTTATTAATATTAATGCCCTGTCTTGTAGGCTTGATTTACAGCTCTTTCTCACACAAGTACTTCATGTACAAATGTACATTGAATAATAAATATGTGGACACTCGAGCCAGGAGCATTTCATTTCTCATGTTACCGAAATAGAGTGATGAAATTCTTACTTGCAGCCGCACAACAGGTTTGTAGACACAGTACACAACAGGTAATATATAATAAACAACAAATATTCAATAAATCAAATAGACAATAGAGTGTAAAACAAAATGAAGCCTAAGTCCCTAGTGCAAACAAGACAGTTCACGTTCAGTAGCCACAGACACACAGGTCACGTTTGCCCAGGTCGTAGACGCACAGAAACGCACATGGACACACACGCACGCACACACATACACGCATGCACACACACACACAAACACACACCTGCACACACAAACACACACCTGCACACGCAGACACAAACACACACCTGCACACGCAAACACAAGCACATACCCACACACACAGACACACATACCCACACACACACCTATACCCACACACACACATATACACACACACGCACACAAACACGCACACAAACACACACCTATACCCACACACACACACACACCTATACCCACACACATACCCACACACACCTATACCCACACACACACACACACCTATACCCACACACATACCCACACACACCTATACCCACACACACACACACACACACACACACACACACACACACACACACACACACACACACACAAAAACACACACCTGCACATGCAGACACAAACAGACAAACACGCACACACACACACACACACACACACAAATGTTTATATTTCTATATTCTATGTCAAGTCAAGTCAAGTCAAGTTTATTTGTCACATACACATACACGATGTGCAGTGAAATGAAAGTGGCAATGCCTGCGGGTTGTGCACAAAAAGAATTACAGTTACAGCATATAAATAAAGTTAATTAGTGTCGACAAAAATTTAGTCTCTGGGGTTATAAAAGTTGACAGTCCTGATGGCCTGTGGGAAGAAGCTCCGTCTCATCCTCTCCGTTTTCACAGCGTGACAGCGGAGGCGTTTGCCTGATCGTAGCATCTGGAACAGTCCGTTACTGGGGTGGCAGGGGTCCCTCATGATCTTGCTTGCTCTGGATCTGCACCTCCTGATGTATAGGTCCTGCAGGGGGACGAGTGTAGTTCCCATGGTGCGTTCTGCCGAACGCACTACTCTCTGCAGGGCCATCCTGTCCTGGGCAGAGCTGTTCCCAAACCAGACTGTAATGTTGCCGTACAGGATGCTCTCTACAGCCCCAGAGTAGAAGCAATGAAGGATCCTCAGAGACACTCTGAATTTCCTCAGTTGTCTAAGGTGGTAAAGGCGCTGCTTAGCCTTACCCACCAGTGCGGCAATGTGCGTTGCCCACGTCAGATCCTCTGTGATGCGGACTCCCAAGTATTTAAAACTGCTCACCCTATCCACAGTAGACCCATCTATCTCCAGTGGCGTGTACGTCCTTGGATGTTTAGCCCTTCTGAAGTCCACAATCAGCTCCTTTGTTTTAGTGACATTCAAGAGGAGGCTATTGTCCTGACACCAGAGTGCCAGATCAGCCACCTCCTCCCGGTAGGCCTTCTCATCGTTGTTGGAGATCCGGCCCACCACCACAGTGTCATCAGCAAACTTGATGATGGAGTTTGAGCTGAACCTGGCCCCACAGTCATGTGTGTACAGGGAGTACAGTAGGGGGCTAAGGACGCAGCCCTGGGGGGATCCTATGTTCAGGGTGAGGGAGCTAGATGTGTGTTCCCCCATCCTGACCACTTGGGGCCTGGCAATGAGAAAGTCCAGGACCCAGGCACACAGAGGGGTGCTAAGCCCCAGTTCCATCAGCTTCTCAACCAGTCTGCTGGGGACTATTGTGTTGAATGCTGAACTAAAGTCAATGAACAGCATCCTCACATGGCCCCCCTGGCTGTCCAGATGAGAGAGAGCGGTGTGTAGAACCTGGAAGACCGCATCACCCGTGGACCTGTTCGGACGGTATGTGAACTGTAGTGGGTCCATGTTGCGAGGAAGGAGGGCGCAGATGTGCTTCTTGACTAGCACATATACACACACACACACACACACACTCAGGACTGTAGTGTGGCAGGTAAAAGGTGCACAC